>NC_048595.1:329046423-329346423 GCF_003668045.3 Cricetulus griseus
AGGAACAAGGGATGGTCTGTCATGGGACAGCCTACCACCCTATAGTACCAGGTGCTTGAGGTACCAAATCTAAGTCTTCACATACTTCACACATGAATACATCTACCCCCTGCACCACCCTTACCATGAAGCCAGAAGTGGAAGCCTGACAATGAGATATGGCATACTTTGTGAAACAGAACAGGGTTTGATATTTTAATGACATATGACTTTGAGTTTCTGAAGAAGGAAACAAAAAGAAGCTTAAGCAGCTAGGAATTAAGAGCTTCCTGAGAACCTGACACTTTATTTCTGTACAATATTTTGACCACTATTTTAGAGGATTAACTTTATGTGAGTGGGGTTGCATAGGCTCCCATAGCTGAAGAAGACAGGAGGCCCCCAGTCATCTGTGATTGAAGGAGAGATCAGCCCAAGTCTCCTGCACCCTGTCTGTTTACATGCTTATATAAGACTGCATGCCCCAGTTTCATAGCTGAATCCAGAAAGAGCATCTGCAGCACCATCTCTCCATGGTTGCCAGGCTGCAGGGCAATCCACCTGATCACGCATCATGCTGCTAATGAGCAGGTCCATAATAGAGAAAGATGGGGGGTGCAGTTCCTCCCACATCAGGCTACCTGGCACCCACACCCCATTCTTCCCTTGCCAGGTCTCAAGGCTCAACCCTTTCTTCCCACTTACTGCCTACTTCCTCATCTCCAACTCGATGAGAAAAAGGAGGACATGACCCCAGCTTTGTCTCACATTCCCAGAATAGAGTAGAAAGAAGAAGAAAAAAGGAAAAACTTCATGGAATTTGATAGCAGGGGGAAAGGGATTCGAAAAAAATTGCTGCCTCTCTGCCTCAACTCGTGGCTTAGTTTCTAGATGATCATACCACTCTCCCTATTGTGGAGTTCTTCTTCTAGTCTATTCTAAGTTCTGAAGCCCCTGTATCTGTCCATTGTCTTTCACAGCCAAAGCCTTCCAGAAGCATGCTTCAAAAAAACAATAATAATGGTAACTCTCTCAGCATAATAGAGCCAGAGAAGTTCAATATTGCCAGCTCTACCTGAAAACAGGAGTCAAAGCCTGCAAGGGAACCCCTACATCAAATACAGCAGAAGTGTGTGCCCTGGAAATGTGAAAAAGAATTTAGAGGTATGTCATTGTTAATATTAACTTGGGGCATAAGAATTATCTATGCATTTGTGAGACCATCACATATAAAGCTCTGCTCTGACAGAACATGTTTATTGTCAGAGTCCCAACTTACTAAATGCACCAAGTATTAAATATACAAGAACACAGTACCATCTTGCTTATGAAACAATGAATTCTTGAAGCTGAAGAGATCACTCAGTGGATAAGAGAATTTGTTGTTCAAACATGAGGTTCTGAGTTTGGAAACCCAATACCCTTGTAAAAAAGTCAGCCACAGCTGCATGTGCCTGGAACCCAAGCATGTAATGGTAGAGACTATTGTGGTGGTTTGAATAAAAATACCCCCATTTGTTGAAGATGCTTTCTTTTTTTCACTGTATAATTTTAGCTTCTCTGTCAAAAATCAGGTGTTTGTAGGTGTGTGGTCCATATCAGGGTTGTCAACTCGATTCCATTGGTCTATCTGTCTATTTTTTGTGCCAATACCAAGATGTTTTCAGGACTAGAGCTCTATAATAGAGCTAACAGCCAGGGATGAAGATGCCTCCAGAAGGTCCTTTATTGTACAGGGTTGTTTTGGCTATCCTGGATCTTTTGTTGAACAAGTTGAGACTTGTTCTTTCAAGGTCTGTCGAGAATTGTGCTGGGATTTTGATGGAGATTGCATTGAATCTGTAGATTGCTTTTGGCAAGATTGTAATTTTTACTGTTGATCCTACCTATCCAAGAACATGGGAGATCTTTCCACTTTCTGGTATCTTCTTTAATTTCTTTCTTTAAAGACTCAAAATTCTGATGATACAGATCTTTCATTTTTTTTGGTTAGCATTATCCCAAGGTATTTTATGTTGTTTGTGGCAATTGTAAAGGGTGATGTTTCTCTGGTTTCTTTTTCAGTGCATTTATCATCTGTATATAGTAGACTACAGATATTTTTGAGTTAATCTTGTATCCTGCCACTTTGCTGAAGGTGTTTATCAGCTGTAGGAGTTCCCTGGTAAAGTTTTTCGGGTTACTTATGTAGACTATCATATCATCTGCAAATAGTGAAAGTTTCACTTCTTCCTTTCCAATTTATATCCTCTTATCTCATTTCATTGTCTTATTGCTTAAGCAAGAACTTCAAGTACAATTTTGAAGAGATATGGAGAGAGTGGACAGCCTTTTCTTGTTCCTGATTTTAGAAGAATCAAGTTGAGTTTCTCTCCATTGACTTTGATGTTGGCTGTTGGATTACTTTATATTGCTCTGATTATGTATGTTGGCATGTACAAGACTGCAGATAGATCCATATCTATTGCCAGGCATAAAACTTAAGTCCAAATGGATCAAAGACCTCAACATAAATCCAGCCACACTGAACCTATTAGAAGACAAAGTGGGAAATACCCCTGAATTAATTGGTACAGGAGAACGCTTCCTGAACATTACACCAGTAGCACAGACACTGAGGTCAACAATTGATAAATGGGACATCCTGAAACTGAGAATCTTCTGAAAGGCAAAGGACACAGACAGCAAGATAAAATGGCAGCCCACAGAATGGCAAAAGATATTCACCAACCCCACATTTGACAGAGGGCTGATCTCCAAAATTTATAAAGAACTCAAGAAGCTAGTCACCAAAACACCAACCAATTCAATTTTTAAAAATGGGGTATAGAACTAAATAGAGAATTCTCAATAGAGGAATCTAAAATGCCTGAAACACACATAAGAAAGTGTTCAACATCCTTAGCCATCAGGGAAATGCAAATCAAAACAACTCTGAGATGACATCTTACACCCATCAGAATAGCTAAAATCAAAAGCACCAATGACAGTTTATGTTGGAGAGGATGAGGGAAAAAGGGTAACACTTCTCCATTGCTGGTGGGAGTGCAAACTCATACAGCCACTTTGGAAATCAGTATGGAGTTTCCTCAGGAAAATGGTAATCAATCCATCACAAGATCCAGCAATTCCACTCTTAGGCATATACCCCAAAGAAGCACATTCATACAACAAGGACAGCTGTTCAACTATGTTCATAGCAGCATTAGTTGTAAGCAACCTAGACGCCGCCCCTCAAATAAAGAATGGATACAGAAATGTGTTACACAATGGAGTACTACTCAGCGGGGGGCAGGAGGAGGGGGAAACAATGGAATCTTGAAATTTGCAGGCAAATGGATGGAACTAGAAGAAACCATCCTGAGTGAGGTAATCCAGTCACAAAAAGACAAACATGGCATGCACTCACTTATATATGGATTTTAGACATATAGCCAAGGATTACCAGCCTACAATCCACACTTCCAGAATAGCTAGGAATCAAGGAGGACCTGAAGAGAGACATACATGGTTCCCCAGAGAAAGCACATTGGGGAGGGGAGAGGGAGTTAGCAGAAAGAGAAGGGGAGAAAAGGGAGAGGTGAACATGAGGGAGCAGGAAGATTGAGTATGAGTTGGGGGAAGAATAGAGGAGAGCAAAAAAAGAGATATCATAATAGAGGGAGTCACTATAAGTTTAAAGAGAATTCTGGCACTAGGAAAATGTCCAGAGATCTACAAGGATGACCCCAACTAAGAATCTAAGCAACAGTTGAGAGGCTTCCTTAAATGCCCTTCTCTGATAATGAGATTGATGACTATCTTATATGCCATCCTAGAGCCTTCATCCAGTATCTGATGGAAGGAGAAGCAGACACCCACAGCTAAACACTGAGCTGAACTCTGGAATCCAGTTGCAGAGAGGGAGGAGTGATGAGCAAAGGGGTCAAGACCAATCTGGTGAAACCCACAGAAACAGCTGACCTGAACAAGGGGGAACTCATAGACCCCAGACTGATAGCTGGGAAACAAGCATAGGACTGACCTAGACCCCCTGAACGTGGGTGTCAGTTAGGAGGCCTGGGCAATCTATGGGGCCTCTGGCAGTGGATCAGAATTTATCCCTAGTATACAAATAGACTTTGGGAGCCCATTTCAAATAGAGGGATATTCTCTCATCCTGGACACATGGGGGAGGGCCTAGGCCCTGCTCCAAAGGATATGACAGACTTTGATGTTCCCCCTGGGGAGTAGAAAGGGGATTTGATAGGGGGCTGGTGGGAGCCAAGCGGGGGATGGGAGGGAGAGAGAACTGGGATTGACATGTAAAACAAGTTTGTTTCTAATTTAATTTAAAAAAAAAAAGGAAAAAAAAGAATGCCCTCATGGGCTCATAGAGTTGAATGCTTTCTCACCAGGGAGTGGCACTATTAAGAGGTGTGGCCTTGTTGAAGGAGGTGTGGCATTAATGGAGGAAGTGTGTCACAGGGGTGGGCTTTAATGTTTCAAATGCTCAATCCAAGCTCAGTGCCTCTCTCTTGCCTGCTAATCTGGATGTAGAACTCTCAACTCCTTCTCCAGCACCATGTTTGCCTGTGTGCCACCATGCTCACTGCCATCACTCTAATGGACTAAACCTCCGAACTGTATGCAAGCCCCACTTAAATCCTTTCTTTTATAAAAGTTGCCATGGTCGTGGTGTCTCTTCACAGCAATAGGACATTGACTAAGACAAGCAAGTTCTTGGAACTCTCTGATCAGCTAGCCTAGCTGAAATACATGTTTTAAGATCAATGAGAGGCCCTTTCTCAAAAGAATAAAACATAGAGTGACATACAGAGACCCTGGACATCCTTTAGACTCCATGTACATGTGTGTAAGCCCACAGAGGCACCTACTGGCACATACACATGAACCACATACACCCCACACCACAAAGACACACACACATAGACGCCTTCCCTAGACTACTCTGATTTGGTAGTTTTATCTCTCTCCATCCCATTCAGAACACAGTATCTTTCAAGTATAACTTTTTTCATATATATATATATATATATATATATATATATATATATATATTTCCCATCTTTCAAGACGGCAAGATGGCGGGTGAAAAAGTCAAGAAGCTTGACACAAGAGAAAAAAAAACAGCAGCCAAGAAGACTGGTGGTGATGCCACTGCAGCTGGTGCCCCTGCTGCTGGTGCAGCCAAAAAGGGTGGCCCCAAGGTTAAAAAACCCAAGAAGGGGAAGCCCCATTGCAGCCACAACCCTGTCCTGGTTAGAGAAATTAGCAGGTTCTCCCAATCTGCTATGTATTCCAGAAAGGCCCTGTACAAAAGAAAATACTCAGCTGCAAAAAAACCAAAGTTGAAAAGAGGAAGAAAAAGGAGAAGGTCCTTGCTACTGTCACTAAACCGGTTGGTGGTGACAAAAATAGTGGTACCCGGGTGGTTATGCTTTGAAAAAAGCCCAGGTGTTACCCTACTGAAGATGTTCCTCGGAAGCTGCTGAGCCATGGCAAAGAGCCCTTCAGTCAGCATGTGAGAAAGCTGCATGCCACTATCACTCCAGGGACTGTCCTGATCATCCTCACCAGGTGCCACAGAGGCAAGAGGGTGGTTTTCCTGAAACAGCTGGGCAACAGCTTGCTACTTGTGGCAGGACCTCTTGCCCTCAACAGAGTTCCTCTTCAAAGAACACACCAGAAATTTGTCATCGCCACCTCTACAAAAGTTGATATCAGCAAGGTTAAAGTCCCCAAACACCTGACTGATGCTTACTTCAAGAAGCAGCAGCTGCATAAGCCCAGGCACCGGGAGGGCGAGATCTTCGACACAAAGAAGGAAAAAGAGATTACAGAGCAATGCAAGGCCCATCAGAAAACCATGGACTCGTAGCTTTTGCCAAAGATCAAAGCTGTTCCTTAGCTCCACGATTACTTAAGGTCTCAGTTCTCTCCGACAAACAGGATGTATCCTCACAAACTGGTTTTCTAAATTGCTATCAACCTAGTAAAACAGCTTTAAGTGTTTAAAAAAATTAAAATAAGAGTTTTTATTTCTGAAATTTTATAATTATATGCTTGTTTATGAATTAAACTTTGTTCTTTAGTGACTTCATTATAAGACTCTTTGAACTTGAAGGTTTACTCTTGTCCACTCTTCTAAATAATTTAAATTACTTCTTTAAACTTTTCCCTTTTTCTTTAAAGACCTTCTTTAACTCCCTACATCTTTGTATCATAATCAAGATTAATTGATCTTCTACTTCTCTTACGATTTCTCTGTCTTGCAGCATCTTCCAACACTGAATTGTTTGAGTCATCACATCTTTTTAATTAAGTGTTCTCTCTTATATTAAACATCACTTTTTATTGTCAACTGTTCCTGTTCCATGAATACAATATCTTATTATATGTGCCCATTGGAAAACATTAATAGAAAATTAGCTATTTTCTTTTGTTTATTTTTTTTCCTGTTTCATTCCTACTTCTATTTCAGATAGAATCTCACAATGCAACCCAGGCTGCTCTTGAACTCCTGGTCCTCCTGAATGCCGGGATTATATTGCATGACATTGTTTGGTTTGTTTTGCTTGCTTTGTACTTTGACATTTTTTAGTAGGAGTTTTCCTCTATTACCTACCCTCTTACTGTCCACATTTCAGCTCTGGTTATACAAGTGCCAGACACTGATTCCTTACAGAGCCTCTTTGTGGTGACTTTTTGTTGACTTTATTCTTGGAGATTGGCAGGTTTAGAGTGAGCTGACCTTGTCTGATATCGCATACTTCCTTGGCCTCTTTCTTTTCCTTGGCTTGTTCCCCAACTGCATTATACATTTGCAATAATGTTTCCTTTATAAACTACTAGCATCCAGGCTATTGTCTCAGGATCTGTTTCTGGGAGAACTGATCCTGCAAAACCAGCAAACCCCTGAAACCAGTTTAAGCAGATCCCTCATACTTATCCCATCCAAGTTTCTATTCATAGTGCCACTATAATTGGTACTTAGGTAAATGCATTGATATTTTGCAATACATGTTAAGAAATAATAGACCATTCCAACAAAGGAGATGAGAAGTAATTTACTCTTTTATGTAGATATTCGATATTGATACATAAAACATGGCAATGATTTTTCTCAATAGTTTCAAAAATTATGTGCTTCCAAAGAAGGTGTCATATAAATTTGTCAAAATAAAATTTGCTAACACATAAAAATCAGAGTAATGTATTAAGTAAAAAATTGGCAGGCAGAAATAAGTCCTAAAGTATTTGAATAACATATTAGAAAGCTAAAAATTCCTCCCCCTCAAAATAAATGTCATAACACTGAACATTGTCAAATATCCAATTTCCTAAATTTGAAATTTCTAAGAACCTTTGTAAAATGCACCTTCTTAAATTATCTGAATATTGTTCCCCACCACATATACAGATACGCACACACTACCACCACCAGGCGCTTACATATTCTCATCACTGTGAAACAAAATATAATTGGGAGGAAAGGACCTAAGAATCACAGCCTCGATTTGCAGATGACTTAAAGGGATTCTCAATAGTTATTCAGAATTTACTAGGTACAATTCCAGGCATTAAAAATGAATGGCTCATCACCTTATGTCCTGGTGTGAGGGAAAGTGATTGGACCACAAGATCAAATGGATGGGAATAAACCACAAATGTGTTCAAAAGATAGGGAAACAAGTCTTGCTTATTTTTGAAAGTTACAGAATAGACCCAATGTATGGTGTCTATGAAGCTAGCCTGGAAAGAAAGTACCTGCTCTTCACAAAGAATGCCTAACAAGTAAAGTAGAAGTCATGGCTCCTGATGTTTCTGGTAGGCATAGGAGGGCATAGGCATTGACAGTGACTGCCAGTGCCTGAGGATCCCTCAACATAAGTAGGAAAGTTTTTCTAAGGACAAACTTAGAAAGTTTGTGTCTCACCCAGTCCTGTAGCTATTCAGTCCCAAATAAACACATAGAGGTTTATGTTAATTATGAACTGTTTGGCTGATGGCTCAGGCTTCTTATTGGCTAGCTCTCTCTTAATTATTAACCCATCTTTATTAATCTGTGTATCTCCATGTGGTCTTAGCTTACTGGTGATGCCTGGATCTCTTGCTTCCTCAGCAGCTACATGGCATCTCCTTGACTCTGTCTACTACATTTCTCTTTCCCTGTTTGGATTTCCTGCCTGGCTAAATCCTGCCTGTCCATTAGCTTGTGCTATGCCATATCATAAGATCAAACCTAAAAGTACCATTTCCAAACCTACTTCAGTCTCATCAGCCTGAGCTCAGACCTATTTCATGTCCTACTTCCCCATCTAAGGCCCTCAGCTATTGCCTCAGACATCCATGACCTGCTCCCTGGTCATCTGAATTCCTCACCTCTTCTACTGACACTTTGGCTCTGATGGCTGTAATGGGCTCCCTGTCATTTGGTTCCTGCTTTGTCTCACATTGGGGGTGGATGTTAAAGATTTCCATGAGTTTTAGTAAAGGACATATCAATTCTCAAGCAAGAAACAACTGTTCCCAGAAAAGGTTACTATTGAAATCAGATTAACTGAAATAATGGGAATTGTCTGGAAGGACACAGAGTGTTTCACTGGATCCAATGACTCTAGAAGAACTAGAACCTCAAAAGGAGGAAAAAAAGTTCACTGTCCAGGTTTATGGGCCCTTCCTTTTTAGATTCTCCCTGTAGCTAACTTTTCTGGCTTTAGTAAACCTTAACAGCCTCAGACCTATTTCTACATGGCTTTTCAATTCCACCAACTAAAGTCTGCTGCCTAATCTCAGATTCTTGAAACAGAATATTTGATGGGCTCAGTCTGGTAAAAATTGACCATGACAACAAAAGAACAATCAAGAAGTACCTTTAGAAGATTCTTGAACAATGTGGGAGAGATAACCCACCCCCCAACCAGTGTGGCAGAGAATGGTTTCCACTTTACCCTTTCTCCCAGAAAGCCTGAAGGATGAGTCATTAGGAAACTGTTTTTCATGGTGCTAAAATTTTATATATGCTCTAAATTATGTTTTATTGGCATCGTGCTTATTGAAAATCTTCTAAACCTATATTTCAAGATTCCCTGCCTTCTTAATCAGTATGCTGTGGGTACCTAAGCTTTTCTCTTATGACTCAGCCATCCTTATTATCACCATGTACTGTGCATTTTGCAGTACAGAGAGCCTCGGATCCTTTGGAGGCTCACTGGGCTATTTTCACCCACATAAAATGGCATAAATTGTTATATTTGAGGTCATTTGTCTGTTATCATCAGCTTCCTGTTGCTTTCAGCGTACCTATCTGAAAGCCCTTCTTCTCATGTTTAATTTATGACTGTTATGCTCCCTGTGGCTTTTCAAATTAAATAGCACAGGCTATTAGTTGCAATCCATTAGTTTGCCAGAACACTCATGCACTCAGGTTCCTCAGTTAATGGAGGAAAATATAAAAATACACAAAATATTAAGATAGGTCATCATTCAAAAAGCTAGTCCACACAGTGAAATAGAACATTGTTCAAGGTGCACTTTCCAAGTCTTCTGACCCTGTTAACCTGGCCCATTTGGGGAGGCAGAATCTGAGACCACAGAGGGGGGTGTAGTGAAAGCAAACCCCTTCCTGCAGCTACCATTCATTGAAAGATTTTGGAAAATGGTCAAATATAGCCTACCATAACTGAACCATGCATCCTACTGGATTTAAATATATACATAAATTAGTGGGGTTGCTTATAATAATACAAATTTTGATTCAGTAGAGGTAGGTGGGGCCTGAGTGTCATCTGGTCAACAGGCTCCAGGAGGTGCCTGAGATGGATCATCCTGGTAACAATGGTTTTGGGTGTTTGGGGTTGTGGCAGGTTAATACCTCAAATCTTTGCAAGAAGATCCAGTGGAGATTTCCAGACTAAGGGAGGATCTACAGGACATACAGATGCTATATGGACAGGCAGGGCTGTCAAGATGACATGAGTGCCTTTTCTGACTGCTGAATCTTCCAGCCCTCACAAGCCTCAGAAATAGTTGTGGGCCTAAATAAGATCAAATGGGTCATCCATGGTAGGATTCCCATTTGAACGCTGGATGACTCAGAGTTTAGGGCTGAATGCCACCTGGAGAAAGACCTATTGTTTCAAACTGAGCTAAACTGAGGGCCTGAGGATGGCTAACAGTCACAGACAGTGAGCCTGAACTTAATCTGCCACTGCACCAGGGCCAGAGACAGCCTGGTGAGGCAGATGTGGAAAGTGGGAGGGTCCACCACTTTCACTTTCTTCTATCTTCCTTCCTATCTGTGTTTCTTCTCCTAAGCATAGGAAGGACCATAATTTGTAACTCTCTTATGCTTTAGCTGGAGACACAATTTTTCTCAGTTCACATCACTAAGATTCTAGCCCTTCTATGTTCTATCTTGAAGCTCCTCTTCCATATTTGTTTGGCATATAAGACAAAACATTCTAGATGTTTTCTTTTTTAATCCAAAGTTTGACAACCTACCTTAAAATTATGAATGAAATTTAATTGTTACAATGTTTAAATGTTACAATGTAAAGCAAATATGTGACTAATTTTTAAATTGATGTCTTATGATCATAAAGGATATGTTATAAAAAGTGCCATGAATCAAAGTGTATTAAGATTGAAATAGTCAATATTTTTAGGCCTAGTAGTTTCTAATCTGGGAACTATGAAAATAGCAACATGAGTCATGGGCTATTTTCAATATTTTCACTGGCAGAGTGATTGCTTTTGTATAAGATTTTATCAAATATGTGTAAGACCATGTTGTAGACTAGGAGAGTGCTGGTCTCTGTCCATGATAAGAAGCCCAATCACATGCATAAATTAGGAAATCTCAGACTTAAACTGAGTAAATTTCATGTATAATCAACCCTGTATTTAAAAATAAGCTGAAATTTAATAAGCTTATCAAACCATAATGTTTTAAAAAGCACTTGAATGAAGGTATTCTATACAGAGAGATAATGTTTCTACCAGAAACCATAAGTTACAAAACAAATTTTCAAGTACCAAGTGTAAGATAACCTACTTGTGAGTTATTGATCTAGGAAGCTCCGGAGTCTTCCAAAACAATACAGGCTATTGCCATTTCTCTATTACCATCAGAACTCGATAGTAAGACCCTACTATTAAAGACATCCCATACTTGGCCTTTAAAGCATAGAGAACTAAATCTAGATCTGAGTGGGAGTATACTTCCTGTTAGCTAGTAACCATGGTGACAAAAGGTGTTATGCAGACGGCAAGGAGAGAAAAGTTATTAATAGTTTTACCCAGTTTATCCTGCAAACTACAACAATAATAACATCCTGGCAAGATGTGCCTGTTGATACATTCGTGGCATGAGTATTATGAGGGTAACCTTCCACTTTATGACTGGATTCAAAGCTCACTCCACAGAAGGGAAAGTATGCCTGGTATTATAAAACTGGTTAAAAGATGATACCCAGAAAGATCATAAGCCCTAGCAGGATAGAGGGGAACTTCTGTTGTTTTGTTAAATGGACATGTAGCCAAACTGTCTTCTAGATACTTGTGTTTATACCCATAAATTACTAGATTAGTTCTGTTTTCAACCTTCATTACAGAAGTTTCTCATTGCAATGATGGTGTTTAATATAGAGACTCATAACTGGTCAAACTACTAAGAATAAGAGATAATGTAGTGTTCAGCCCTAAATGGGTCATCTATACCACCCACTCCAATTCTCAACATCAAGAAAAAAGAGGCAGAAAAATGGAACATGCAGAGGATGGAGAGGTGTGTTACAAAGATATGTTCTCTGGATATGGCATTGTCATTTGACTCAAATTCACTGCAGCTGTGGTTACCTACACAAAACTTACATGAAATTGGGCCCACCAGTATTTTGTCATGGAGTGGAAAAGGCTAATGAAGGACTAGTGACAGCTGGCTGGGGAAGAGAGTTCCACTTTCTTCAGGGGTGCAACCACTAATAACTTGACCATGCTCCATTAAATAACCTCACACTCATGCTCATGCAAGCAACAGTAATTAAACTCAGCGGGTCACACACTCAAGATACAAAAGGGGCAGGGACTCACTGTGGAGAATAAATGTTTCAATGGTACTAAGATCAGTGATCATTAAGGCTTCATTTCTAAATCCTTATATTGGCATAGTCTATAACCCATACTTATCACACCTTTAAAATCTGGGGCAACAATACAATGTGAGTGCATTGATGACATAGATGAAGTTGGTATATAACTCCTTAATGGACAGTGGGTTAGAATTATTTTAAATACTAGGATTCACAAGAGAAAATTAATAAAAGAATTTGTTTGGAAGATGATTGGAAGCTTTATCGAGTTTAGTGACTTTCTTTCACGCTTAGCATATGGTTTCCAAAGAGAAGTGAAACATCCAAACTTAACAAAGCATAGCACTAGAAACCACCTCTTCCTCATGGATATTGCCTTATACATGCTGTATCTCCTTTCACAACATAGAACATGCTTTTGGAGACACACTGTAGTCTGACTTTCCAACACACACACACACACACACACACACACACACACACACACACACACACACACATCATCATCATCATCATCATCATCATCATCATCATCATCTTCCCATTTCATGCCAATTCACTGAAACTGAATTCTTAGCTCCTAAATCCAGCTGTTGCCCATTTTCCTCACCTCATTAGCTTCCTCTGACTCTCGGTACAGAAATATGAGTGTACAACTTGATTCGTTTCTTACCTCAAAACTTACATTCAGTCACTGATAAGTCCTGACATTTCTACACCCAAAACACATTTTCCATCCCACTGCTTTCTCTCCTCCTTCACTCCTCCCTCAACAACTCAGGTACCAATATGTCCTGTGCAAGAACCCACAATAGCCTTCTATCTAATTTCTATTCATCTCCTTTTCAAGACCTTTAAAATAGACAGTAGGAGATACAACTTTCCTAGATTAGAAAGCATTTGGCAGCATCTCTTCTCACAGGTTTTACTCTTACTTCCAACGCTTGGGGATGGAGAGTTCTTTGTTGTAGGTTCTATCCTATGCATTGTTAGGTGTTGAGCAGTACTCCTGGTTTCTACTACGAGATATCAAGCATATCTCAGTCTGCATAGTGGAAAATAAAAATAAAGTCTCACACTTCACTCCTGGTAGAGCACTACAGCTTTATTTGAATGACGAAGCTGTTTCCATGTTGCAAATGTGAATAAGATGACTTTCAAACTTCCCAAGCTCATTCCATACATCAATTTTCTCTCAAAATGTCTCAGAAACCTTTCTAGTCTGCATCTGGCGCACACTGTCCATCTACTCCAATGGTCACCACAATCACCTACTGTTGGGGAAGTGTGTTTTCAAATTTTAGATCTGGCTCCAGGTCTGTGTTTCAGTAAGGAAATTCCACAGATAGTCCAATCTGAAATAATATTTAGATCAGACACGTTTTAAAATTTCAGTGAGAGCATCAAAACCTTGAAATGATGCTGTACTAGCATCATAGCAGTAAGCATACAAGAAGAGCAGGATTATAAACCCATGAACAGTAAATTGGATCTGTGACCTGATTTCCTGAGGTTACACATTTAGTGTGTGGGTGGTTAGCCTCATAATAAAGAGGAGCTACCCAAAGGACCAGAACCACGCTGGGAAATGTTAAAGGCAGCCTGCTGTATAAAGTTTTCTCTTCAATTTCTTTAAAGAAAATACAAAGTCAGGAAACAGGTTCAAAAATGTCCATATAAACAAGTGTTCCATTTTAACACAATTGATGTCAAAACATACTATCATATTCCCAATAATAGCTGCAGGATGCCAATACTTTGAATGCTATAGTGCCAAGTTGGCTTCAGGTCAGACCACCCATATTGATTTTAAGAAAGGGTAGCTTTAGGACCCTGCTCTGAAAACATGTGTCCCCTGCCAAGTGGATCTTATGTCCTCATTCTATTACCTTTTGGCCTTAGCACCGGGCTTTGGCAGATATGAGGAACAGGGTGTCCCAATATGGTTGAAGCAGTCTATTCTAGATAAGGAAGCTCACCAAGGCAATGAGCATCACAGATGCTAAGGACACAGAGAGTCCTTAAAATTTAGCCTAAGCAATAACACAAAGCATTCCCAGAAGAATGAGCTGCATGGGTTGCATTGGCCTCCACAATATTTCCAAGATACTGTGGTCTAGTTTATCACTGTGGGGCAATGATAACAATACTCAAATACATGTCCTTCTAAACAAAGCCTCTGTTTTACAGCCTATAAGAATTTCTGAGAGTAACTCTAATGCATATTCCACCAACATTCTTTAAGAAGTCCATCATTCTCACAACCCTTGTATAAATACCACACAGCCAATGTTTAACACTTAAGGTGCCTTTGGTGAGTTTCCAAATTTTACAGAACTACACTGTACACACTTTATAAACCTCTCCTGAAAACACTGCCTCATGTTATGTGGAAGAAACTGCCTTTAATAGAGCTTACATGACTGCCCAAATTGAACCATGAAGTTAAAGCACAAGCTAGCATTAATAATCAAACTGTCTATCCATACCCAGCCTACTGTTTAGTCTAACTTATAGGTAGACATAGCCTGGACTAGAATTTGAAAATAGCACTTAGAATTTCCCAAGCTGGAACTGTTCACATTTGAGAAAAGAATAGGAAATCTATGTTGGTAGACCAGATAGGCAAAGAAAAGTGAGAAAAGAATTACAAGGATTAGAAGTCAAATTATAATCCCAAGTAAATATGTTATAACTAGTTATAAGTGATCCTCTGCAAAATTATTTCAGAAAAAAATGAGTTGAAGTGAAGCAGAACAGAATCTGAAGATAGGAAAATGTTTCTATTAGGTCTGTATTTATTGAGGTCATTTGTTTACCATTTATCTAGACCTACAAGAACAAAATTACATGCTGGGAATATTGAAATGATTAAAAACATTTCATATCAACATAATCACCACCCACTGAGAAAAGAGATGAACAATAAATTCTTGAGCCTTAGTACAACTATGTTTGAAGTGTCAAGGAAGAACAAGAGATAATACTCCACTCTGTTCAAGGTAAAGTTCCAATTAGGGCAGATTTTGACAGTAAAACTCAGTCACAATTTCTAATGCACCCTACAGTGGTAATTTGGCAAATACCTTGTCTAGTATTTTATAGCAGGATGTCAGGTAGATTAGAAAAGCTCTTTAAAGGGGGAATAAAACCAGCACTGTCTCATTCTTTTTTTTTTCTTTTGTTCAAACTGCTTCACTCTGCTTCCATTCAGAAGTGAATTCTCGTGTGACAATACCTTGGAAATATAGCTTCAACTGTCACTAACACTAAGGCTGTCAAGATGAAAAATGGAACTGATTACTTTCATATATGATCCCAAAAGAGTGATTTTTTTCAAAACAAGGAAAAATACATAATATTCTTCCAGGCAATAGAAAAATACTGCCGAGCATCAAGTCGTTGCAATGAAATAAAAAACTATCTTTCTGGTGTTTCATTTAATTTCTATTTAGTCAGTTGAATTTTATGAAAAACATCTGAATATGACACTTCTCCCTTCTACTTACACTGCATGTGGTGTTATTTCTTCTTGCTCTGTACCCAGAATATGAAGAAGAGGGATTACAATAGAATTTACAGCATGATACAAGAAGTATATCAAACCCTTCTCCCTTCTCTCTGTTCCTCTCTCTCTAAGTGTTTGTTCTCCTTAATGTGCCTGATATCTTCATGCAACCCTGGGAAACAGGTGACTATTACAAGGTTATCCTACAGATGTGAACTATGGTCTGATTCAGGATTAGACATCAAATTAGTGCTTAAAGTAGAATTAAAACTCAGAAATATTTTTCATAATAGTTTTTTCTTTCATGTCACTTGGCAAAGGGTAATTAACAAACATATTAGACTTTATGTGCTAGGTCTTCCCAGTCTAGGATTGCTAGACTTAACACAAAAATATTGAAGTTAGGGTCACATTCTGACTGCAAATGAATATTGAAATTTCTTAGTATAAATATGTCTCATGTATATTGTTTATCTGAAATTCAAATAGTGAGTTCCCCAGCTGACCTGAACAAGGGGGAGTGCATGGACCCCAGACTGATGTCTGGGAGGCCAGCATGGGACTGATCCAGACCCACTGAATGTGGATGTCAATGAGGAGGCCCTGGCACTCTATGGGGCCCCTGGTAGTAGATCAGTATTTATCTCTGGTGTAAGAAGGGACTTTGGGAGTCCATCCCACATGGAGGGATGCTCTCTCAGCCTGGACACATGGGGGAGGGCCTATGCCCTGCTCAGGATGATATGACAGACTTTGGGGAACTCCCATGGAGGGCCTTACCCTCCCTGGGGAACAGAGGGGGAATGAGGTGGGGGGCTAGTAGGGAAGGTTGGGAGGAGAGGGGGGAGAGGGAGAAGGGATTGCCATGTGAAGTGACCTTGTTTTCTAATTTGAACTAATAAAAAATAATTTCTTGGGGAAAATAAACAAATAATGGGTTTCCTATATTTTACCTGCCAACTCATCTGCAACAGACATTTTACTCTACCACTGGTACAAAATCAGTCACAGACAATAACTAGTCAAGAGGCACTGCATTCCAGTAATTTTTATACCTATGGAAGGTCATAGTAACTTCTCAGGACAAATGCATGTGGAGAGCAATGTGGAACATACAATAAATGATGCGATGGCAAGAAACTGAGAAAGAGCAAACAGAATCAGAACCAATGCAGCTCTCTTAACTAAAAGGACATTGGATGGTCATTAACAAGGAGTAATGGAGATTTATATAGAGACTCAAGTGTAAAGTACCTTGACTTCTCCCTAGAGCATGTGTGAATGTTAATGTTTTCATCACAATATGAACTACTTCATCTTTAACTTTGAATGACTTTATCATATCTCTGTCAAAGGACATCATCCAGATGCTGCTTTATATAAAAGTTGACTGTGGGGGTCCCTGTATGACCAGTTCAGTTAACTTTGTAGTATCCTAAGGTCAACAAAATCAGACAAGCCCATTTAAAATTAAAAACATAATTCTGACTGGGTAAATACACAGGACTATATAGATCTTTTCTTCAATGTATTTGACATGAGAAATAAATACCATAAAGTTGCCCAACATACACTATGGATTTGGGGTATCATTTTCTATTTTTGTCTTCCATTTTCTATGCAGAAGATTCTCAATTTGCTCCAGAAGCATCTAGGTGTTTTTCAGAGAGTTTCATGATATGTGAAAGGCACCTTCCACTGCAGAAGCAAAGAGGAACAAATACTATCTCCACCAAAATTCTCTGAAGAGGTTATTTCAACCCACGCTACCAGATCCTGCCAGGATTTGTGATATCTACTGATACAAAGGTAGAGAAGGCCAGTGACTTAACTATCCACTGGCCTCCAAAGAGATGAAAAGTTCATGTGTCATACATAAATGAACCACCAATGTGTGGCTTTTTCTGATCACTGTTTTTGGTCCAGGAATAGGAATAAGAGTGAGTTGACTCACTACAACAGAAGAGAAAGATTACTGCTCTTCCCAATTAGAGATAGAATCCACCTATCTTTCATCATTCTATCTATCATCGGTCTATATCCCAATGTAAATCATGTAGACTTTGAGTTCTTAGAGCCTGTGTTCATATGTTTATATTCCCATATACAGTACTAGCTAGCTCATTTTAATTATCTCTATCTCTAGATCTTTTTCACACAATCACACACATGTCCTAAAAGTTTTGGAACATCAAAACATAGGTATCTATTGCAATTACCCCTAAATTCAGTTGTTCTAAAGTAAAAACTGTCATTTCTTTTTTTGAATTTTTTAATTTAATTTTTACAAAATTATAATTTCACATGTCAATCCCTTCTCCCTCTCCCCCTCCCCCAGCCCCCCATTAGTCCCCTACCCCCTACCCCCTCTGCTCCCCATGGAGGGTAGGGCCCTCCACGGGGATCCCAAAATTCCACAACATCATCCTGGGCCTGGCCTAGGCCCTCCCCCATGTGTCCAGGCCAAGAGAGCATCCCTTCATGTGGGATGGGCTCTCAAAGACCCTTCCTACACCAGGGAAAAATACTGATCCACTACGAGAGGCCCCATAGGGTGCCGAGGCCTTCTCATTGACACCCACTTTCAGGGGTCTGGATCAGTCCTGTGATGGGCTCCCAGACAGCAGTCTGGGGTCCCTGTGCTGCCCCTTGTTCAGGTCAGCTGTTTCTGTGGGTTTCACCAGCTTGGTCCCAACCCCCTTGATCTTCATTTCTCTCTGCAACTGGGTTCCAGAGTTCAGTTCAGTGTATAGCTGTGGGTGTCTGACTCTGCTTCCATCAGCCACAGGATGGGGCCTCTAGGATGGCATATAAAGTAGTCATCAGTCTCATTATAGGGGAAGGGCATTTAGGGTAGCCTCTCCACCATTGTCAGTTGCTGTCATCCATGTAGATCTCTGGAAATCTCCCTAGTGCCAGATTTCTCCTCGGACCTATAATGGCTCCCTCTGTTATGATATCTCTCATCCTGCTCTCCTCTATTCTTCCCCCAACTCACCCTTTCTGCTCCTTCATTTCCTCCTCATCCCTCTTCTCCTCCTTCTCACATTCTGCCAACTCACTCTCCCCTCTACCCTCTTGCTCCCAATTAGCTTAGGAGATACTGGCCCTTCCCATTCTCCGGGGAACATGCATTTTTTTCTTAGAATCGTTCTGTTTCCTGGTTCCTTTGGTGAAGAGGATTGTAGGCTGGTAATCCTTTGTTCTATGTCTAAAATTCATATATGAGTGAGTACATACCATGTTTGTCTTTTTGTGACTGGGCCACCTCACTCAGGATGGTTTCTTCTAGTTCCATCCATTTGCCTGCAAATTTCAAGATTCCGATGCTTTTTTCTGCTGAGTAGTACTCCATTGTATAAATGTACCACATTTTCTCTATCCATTCTTCAGTTCAGGGGCATCTAGGTTGCTTCCAGGTTCTGGCTATTACAAACAATACTGCTATGAATATGGTTGAATATATGTCATTGTTGTATGAACGTGCATTATTTGAGTATATGCCCAAGAGAGGAACTGCTGGATCTTGAAGTAGACTTATTCCCATTTTCCTGAGCAACCGCCATACTGGTTTCCAGAGTAGTCTTACAGGTTTGCACTCCCACCAGCAACGGAGGAGTGTTCCTTTTTCTCCACATCCTCTCCAGCATAGATTGTCATTGGTGTTTTTGATTTTAACTATTCTAACAGGAGTAAGATGGTATCTCAAAGTTATTTTGAGTTGCATTTCTCTGATGGCTAAGGATTTTGAGCATGTTCTTAAATGTCTTTTAGCCATTTTAAATTCTTCTGTTGAGAATTCTCTATTTAGTTCTGTGCCCCACATTTTAATTTCATTGTTTGGTGTTTTGGTGGCTAGCTTCTTGAGTTCTTTGTATATCTTGGAGATCATCCCTCTGTCAGATGTGGGGTTGGTGACGATCTTTTCCCATTCTGTGGGCTGCCTTTTATCTTGTTGACTGTGTCCTTTGCCTTACAGAAGCTTCTCAGTTTCAGGAGGTTCCATTTATTAATTGTAATAAATGTCTGTGCTACTGGTTTTATGTTCAGGAAGCAGTCTCCTGTACCAATTCGTTCAAGGGTATCTCCCACTTTCTCTTCTAGAAGGTTCAGTGTGGCTGGATTTATGTTAAGATCTTTGATCCATTTGGACTCAAGTTTTGTGCATGGTGACAGATATGGATCTATCTGTAATCTTCTGCATGTCGGAATCCAGTTGTGCCAGCACCATTTGTTAAGGATGCTATCTTTTTTCTATTGCATAGATTTAGCATCCTTGTCAAAAATCAGGTGTTCATAGGTGTGTGGGTTAATATCAGGATTTTCAATTAGATTCCATTGGTCTATCTGTCTATTTTTGTGCCAATTTCAAGCTGTTTTCAGGACTTACCATCCCTGACTTCAAGCTCTATTAAAGAACTGTCATTTCTTAAAGATCCCATGACCATGAAATTCAACACAGCACAGCCATGATGGCTGGACTCTTCTCTACCATATCTCTCTCATATCTGGAACATCACCTGGATGACTACATGGCCAGAATTTGAACTCTACTGAAAGCTTATTCAGTCTAATTGTTGATACTAGCTGTCAGCTGAAACTTAACTGGGACTATTGCCTATAACAATGCATTTGGATTCTCTAGGCAGCCTGGGTTTCCCCATACCCATGTGGTGTTTTGTTCTCCTTCACATAGTGGCGGGGTCCTAACAGAAAACACTTCAAAAGGTAAATTTTGCACACCAATCACAAGAGACAGACACAATATCAAGTGACCTCTGAGAGAAGCAGAACAGAAGGATAGCAAGAACTTGGCCTTGATTACACAGCTGACTTGTGAACCATCCAACCCAACTGCAAGCCTTACCATCTACTATCTACATGGTATAATATATTCAAATCAAGTTCAGTTAGATTTTCTGGTAGCCACCCAGAAAACTACTTCAACACACAGAATTTTAACTGCCAATAGCAGGCTAGTAAGAGAAATCATTAGAAATGAGGGGACATAAAAAATAACATATGTATATTATAGGATAAGTGATTCTACATGCTGTATCTGGATGCCTTATAACATGCCCTCAGATTTTAGCAAAACTGATACCAGGGTATCATCTTGACCTTAAAACCAAGCACAGAGGCCCCAACACCTAGCAAAATGGAAACAAAGACCAAGCCCATCTTCTAGGATATTCCCTACATGTACTAAACTTGTTTTTTGGCTTCTGTAGGCCCACTTCTTTCTTACTGAAGTATGCCACCCAAGTTATGGTTTTTGTGCATTAAAGACAAAAGGGATAAGGCATAGGGCTACATGATTTGGGCAAGATCCCTGTGCAGTCAATGGCCAGCAATAAAGATTTTCTTTTCTTCTTTAAGAGAGTTCATGTTTTGGTCTCTGGTGGGCTTACCTCACAACAGTCTGAGTATCCTGAATTCC
Source organism: Cricetulus griseus (assembly GCF_003668045.3). Classification (NCBI taxonomy): domain Eukaryota; kingdom Metazoa; phylum Chordata; class Mammalia; order Rodentia; family Cricetidae; genus Cricetulus; species Cricetulus griseus. The sequence goes on from NC_048595.1 coordinate 329,067,446, forward strand.
ATATATCCACCTTTTCACCTTATTTTTTAATAATACATGACTATATGATACAATATAATTGCCACTGGAACAAGCAATATACTGATTGAAAGAGTTCATGGTACTGTCACTGTGCTTCACATCTGAAACATCTTTGCTTTATTGTGCCCCAGAGGATTGCATTGATGAAATCCTGTCTCAATACTGAGGATCTTAGTTATTCAATTAAAGTTATTAGAGATAAAATGCTACACTCCAATTGCTGTGGTCTGTGCATATTTGAATTCTGATCTAGGTTGTCACTACATAGTCCCAGACAGATTGTTATATTGAGTATTTGTATTGTCATTTACCTTGTCCATGTGTTTATAAGGATATCAAACTTATACAAATAATCTGAATTAATCCTAAAATTTTGTAATTTTACAAGTAACAATTTAGAGGGAAATTGGATGCTTTCTATAATTTGAAATGAGCACCCAAATAAAATACTAATGTTTTTATGTTCCTTTATAGTCATACAAGTTCAAAATGCCATTTCAATTTTAGAAGTAATTTTGTAGATGGTTGGATCATTATGTTCAGTGATGATGGCTTTCAGTACATGGGGTTTTGTTTTTTGTTTTTCTTTTTAGCTTTTGAAATTGTTTGACTGCAGACCTGTGAGTCAGCATGTACCATATCACAGAGAATTCAAATTCAAAAGCAAACTTCTAGGGTTTAAAAAAATAAATGACTTAAAGCAAGTTCAAAATCTTTAAGTTAACTAAAAATCTGGCAGGATGAAAATAGTTTGCTTTTGTTCCACCATGCTATTAAACTATAATGATTTGCTAATAATGTCTAGCATCACACCTTTTTAAAACAAAGAAAAAATGTGTGTTGTTCAGTAGATGACCAGGTTTATTAGTAATGAACAACCAAACCTGGAAGCAAAGAGGCCATATCGGCCTTCTTTAAGGACAGAATTAAGAAAACTATCAAGAAACACCTTAATTTCTTACAGTCAGAGAAAAGGTATCCCAAAAATCAAAAGGCATTGAAATGCTTTGAGTGAAACATTGAAAAAAGGAATTAGAAAACTAATTGCATTGAGGTGCTATGATCCCTGATAGTCTTAGGAATCTAGACATTGGCTTTCATAATATAAAAAAATATGACAAATTAGTGGGTAATAAAATATCCTTGAAATATGGTAGAGTGGGGGTTTCAATGGCAGCCACTGAAGAAGAAGAATAGATTGAACCAATTTTCATCAGCAAATCCTTAGAAGCATTTCTCTCCAAGGGATTGTAGTGTTCTAGTCTGCTCTGGGACAGTAGTAACTCTAAAAGATTCTGTTATTTTATCCCACATTGTATGTTATGTAACATGCTTGTTTTACCATGTCAGCAGCTTCCTTCTACATTTCTTCTTGGAAATGATTTTATCATCTATCCCTCTTTTTCTGAATCCCTAGAAAAAAGAAATATAACCAGAAAATAATCTTAATGAAAAAAACATTCTGAATAAAGTGTTTCGTGTTTCACAAGAATAAACAAAATGAAGATTAAAATAATCTAAAACAATAAAATTATAACAAAAGTTTGTCAGCTGAGATGTGTTGTGAAAGAAATTAAGGAAGTAACAGCCTTTATGTTGATTGTTAAGAACTTAATAGATCTCTATAGTTTGTAGAGTGATAACTTGAGCTTTCTATATTGACATGTTCTCAACCACAGTCTTTATTGTTTTATGTTTTCTTGTATGTATTTCTTGTTGTGAACCATTTAAAAGAAAAAATAGAAGGCAATCAGATGACAATTTTTACTTTAGACTTATTCTGAATTTAAGTTCCCTCCAAGTCTTCTGCCTGACAAAGCTTACCTGCTTACCACTTCTTGTCCCAAACAGGGATCATTCCCCTATGCACACACGTTGTATCCCACTTTCCTTCTCACCTTCGGGATTTGGCTTACCCTGCACCCCCAGGCCAAAAGAGGTTGGATTCTGAGAGCTCTTAGCTTATTAATGTTTTCATGCTATTATTGGAAGAAGGTGAAAATTAGGTGGTGAGGGCCAGGTCACTAAGGCATGCCCTGGAAGATGATTTGCCCATGGCCCCTTCCTGTCTCTCTGTTTTGGGTCTTGGCTACTTTACTCCACCACAGTCTAACCACTGTGATGTTCTGCCCTCAAGACAGTGGAGAAAGGCATCCATAAATCAAAACCACTAACCCAAATAAATATTTCTTCATTTAAGTTTTTAACATCAGGAATTTTTTTCACAGTGGTAAGAAACTGTCTAACACAACTTTCATTACTTTACTACAACTTTGAATGCCCCCAGATGCTACATTAACAACTTAAATATCTGACCCACAATGTCATAAAGGTCACCTTCAAGTAGTCAAAAACTCAATTTTTTCCTCATCTTAAATATAGACTGTTTAAGTAATACTTGTTAACTGGGTTATATATTATGACATCCAGATGGTTAATTTTCATCCTAGGACTACATTAGTATGCCATGTAACCATTACAAACTTATACCCAGCTGTGTTAACAACTAAGGAAGGTGAGAGAGAGTTGAAGTCAGATACTTAGGATTTCTATCCAGCCTCTACAATCAATCAGTTCAATAATTAGTGAATGTGTCTCCACATGGGGAATGATGTTCATAATTCAATTTTTCAAGCTAAATAAGTGATCTCTCCTTTCCACCTAGTGCAGTATTTTGCCTAAAGATCTAGTTGGTATTCTGACAATTAACCTTCAATCTTGGACACCTCTTTGAATTTTAAAATCCCAATCTAATATTCTTAGCTTGATTAATTGACAAGGTTACTTGAAGCCATGTTAAGAAACAAACTCATAGGCTTTGTCTCTTTACAAAGGTTAAATATGTTGTTTTTCCATCACTATCCAAGTGTCTTCCTGACTAAAAGGTTGACAGTCTCTTGGCTGGATCTGTTACCCTCATGTTGATGAAGAAACATAACTTTCAAGGGTATAACAAAATACTTCTGCAAGAATTCTGGACTCATCAACAAATGACAAAGATGATAAATGGGATTAAAGAGCCCAAAGCTGTTCTATCTTGTGTAAGTTGCTCAAGTTTTAGAAGTATTTGGATACAGCTCATTTACTAACAAGGTGATTAGTAGATGCCTGAAGTATCAATGTCCCTGCTTAACCTTCACCGAGGGTGAGGCTTGTCTTCTTGTGTGTCCAGTCTCATTGATCTGCTCTGTTCTTTCAGCCCTGATCATGATGGATGGTAATAATTTACTTTAGATGTAATTGTTCCTTAGATGACATCTAAGTGCCCATCTTACTTTCAGAATTTGTTTCACTGCTCTTCAATAAACTATGGGAATAAACCAGTGCTTTCTTTTCTCATTCTCCTCACATTTTTCCAGACACATAATCTAAATTTATAATTTATATAACTTACTCATGAAAAAATTAAAAACTTTCCACAGAAGTCTGAACTCAAAATAGATGAAAATACTGAGGGGCTGGCTCCAGTAATTTAAAGTTGGTCTCTAAAATTCCCTTTATCACAGTCATGAAAAATCAGCACCCCTAAAGTGAAGCATAAATAAATTCTTATCAACATAACACTATAGCATATTTTAACCTTCTACTGATCACTTACCATCATGCAAGAAAACACTACAGTATTGCTCTATAATGGCCTGATATTGTAGAATTGCAGAGTCTCAGCTATAGCTTTCTAATTCTAGGCAACATAACTTCTCAGCTAGTTCATAAAAGGTCCAAAACTAGATGTCAATTCTTCCTTCTCTAGACCAGTGCTCTTTGTATTTTGTACTGTTTTGTTTGGTTAGCAATATTCCAATCAGAGAAAGACTGAAATAAGCCAGATTCAATTCTGATTGTAAATTCATCAGAAAAAGGAATAAATGAATGGAAAAATTAAACTTGGGCCTAATTGCCAAAATATTAACATAATTTAAAGTATTACTAGGGCTATTCACCCTTAATAAAAATATACACAGACCCCTAGGAAATCCAAGGGAATACCAAGTTGACTCTATGAAAGAATTGTGAGATAATTACTGAGAAATTATCAAGAACTATTGAGTTTCATGATTATCCTTCTGTAGACAAGGGCTTGCAGAAATAAATGAGGTAACAGCTTCATAAATATCCTAAAGAGAAGAGATGATTGGCATCTTTAGAGAAGGGGAAAGAGGATACCTTGAAAATGATATTATGCATATGTAATGTCCCCTATGCTTTACTCTTAAAATAAAATCAAAGTAAGATTACAATGTAACTTCCCCATTATTTTCTCCCCATCCATATCCCAATGTAGAAATTGGCTCACCCTGGCCCAGTAGGCAGAAACTATTCAGTTTTTCCTTGAAAAGGAACTAGTGCATACTTCTATCACCCAGGTTCATGATCTCCACTCAAGAATCCAGTCTCCTTACTCTTCCAATCAGGTTCTTCTCATAGTACTGGGTGGTGCCATGTGAGAACTAAATTGTGACATTTCCCCTTGATTATAACATCATGGAATTCAGACTAACAGAACCCTAGTGACTCTTGCTCTGTGTAATCTAAAGAGATTTGAAATCTCTCTAGGTTGCTTTTAAAGAAAAGGCAGTTATATAAATCAATATGTAAAGTATAAAGTCAATCTTCCTCTCTTGTTTTCTCCCTCTACTACCCTTCCACTATTTTGTTTGAACCTCCCTCCATTCTTTCTCCATTTTCTCCTAACCCCTTCCCTTTTTTCTTATCTTTTAATCCCTTTGGATTATAGCAGCTTGGTCTATAATTGTAGATGAGCCATTTTACAACTGTTACAATCAGAGACAGCATAGTAAACACAGTGATTAACTCCAGTACCAGAATTGCTGGGTTCACAGTGGGAAATGGAATCCTAAGGCTATAAATAGAAGGGATACTTTCTTATATAAATGTATTAGATTAGTCAACGTGACTCCTCATCTTTTCTTTTCTCTCTCCTCTCTTTATATCATCTTCTATCCTAGACTTATCAAGAAAAACATCATCTGCCATTTTGGACTAAATGCCTCCTAATAACATTAGTTGACTAGTGTATTTCTGAAGACCTTGTAACTGTAGCTTTAAAAAACTATACACCCAGGAGACATTTTAAGACAAAATTTACAGCCAACCAAAGGAGAGAAGATGCACGAATGGCTGTCCACTTAGTGAGCCATGCAAGTAATTATAGAAGCACAGAAAAGGAGATTTGTATAAGAGATGTTGTGAGACATTGGAGAAGTCAAAGGGAGACTTCTGAGTTCAATGATATGAAGACTCTCTCTGTGGCAGATATCCATCACATGACATGGGGGAGGAAGCAAGTGGTGGGAAGAAGTCCCACTCCTCTCAGATATTCTGTGTTAACCTTTAGCCATCTCTCCCACCCAGAAGACAGCCCTGAAATCCACATTCAGACTAGAAAGCAAGGATCAGAAATGAAAGTGTTAGCTTGAGACAGACAGGTTAAAACCATCTTCTGTCAGTTATTGCATAAAGAAGGATGGCAAGTTGCTTGACATTTTGGTTCTCCTGTTCCTAATTCACAAAATAGGGAAGAACCCCCTGTCTGTTCTTTGTGAGGTACCAAACAGATGGAAGATAGCACATGATAACTTACAGCGGTAGTCAATAGACAACAGCAATTATCAATATTAATTGATATGATGAAATGATCAGAGTACTTGTTTTACATAAACTGAGGCAAAACTGAAACATAACAATGAAGAAATGAAGCAGTTTTCTCACATATGGCAATAGAGACCTGTATCAATATCTTAGTATGTTCATAACATATATACTCTTCAAGGTCTCTCCGCGCCTCCCTCTCTCTCTCTCTCTCTCTCTCTCTCTCTCTCTCTCTCTCTCTCTCTCTCCTCTCTCTCTCCTCTCTCTCTCTCTCTCTCTCTCTCTCTCTCTCTCTCTCTCTCTCTCTCTCTCTCTCACACACACACACACACACCTTTCATGAGTTAGGTGCCAAATCCTCCATATTCAGAACTTAAAACAGGCAATGTCACTATCAAACTACCAAAAGAACATGTCTAAAAAGCAAGCCAGTGCCCTTCTCTGCCACCAGTGGCATTTTCCAGACATTCCCTCTGTGACTGATTTCCAAGACACAATGAAGGTAATGCAAGTTTATAAAAGCAGCTTTGTAGAGAACCAAACTCAAAGAAAACCTGTCCCATTCATCTTCCCCTCCCTTGAAGCCTGCCTCTGTGGATCCTGATCCCATTGCACCATGGCATGATAGTGATACAATCCAGAAATGATACAGCCTAGAGGTCTTGATTGGCTTCATTTTCTCTGTTAGTTAAAGAACCAAAAAGCAAGAATATCTGAAGTGCAACAGGTACCAGCAGAGAAATCTCGAGCACCCCAGACTGACTAAACAGTTAAGAAAGGCATTGAGGGGAGAGGAAACACATGTGTGCATCACAGGGAAAAAGACCCTCTGCAAGCAGAGGGTGACTCGGGAAGCTAAAATATACAGCCTTATCTGGAGGCCCTGGGGTTTTAAAGCATCTGAAAAGCCTTTCTCCCCTCCTTTAGGGTTCGTCAATTTGAAGACAGATAGGATGTTTTATTGGTCAGCAACTTTTGTGTGCCATGTCCTGATCAGGCCTTGACCTTGTTGAACCAGTCCATCAACAAAGAGCTTGCTTTTGTCTCAAATCAGGTGGCTGAGGAAGAAGTCAGACATCTTGGAAGTTTGTGACTCTTATTACCTTGCTATGGTCCCTCTCCTTATCTGTCTACTAGGGAGTCTGTCTACTTCCTAGTCCCTCCATAGGAAAGAAAAGCTGTTTAGTAGGAGCAATCAGTTATTCTTTCAGCTAGCGTTTTCATGCTATAAAGCTTAGATAAAGACTGAAATGTGAGATCTGATATAGAGTTATGGGAGACATAAAAAACAAACATGACACCCAAGGAAGGGGCCAATGCAAACTTAGTGGGTTAAATATAATTTTGGCATAGCCCTCATTCTTGAGAACCATTTGCAAATTTGAAATCATTACAAATCCATATAAACCCTTTCCAGGCTAAATCACCTACATTGTTTTAATTTTTCCTCTTAAACCTGTTACTAATGCTGGTCATCCTCCAAGTTCATTTCTTGACTTTGGAAGCCAATAGCAGCCAATTAACCTCATCACTCAATATATGCTCTTCAGTGAAATCAAGAAAATGGGTCAAGAAATCCAAGGCTTCTTGTGGCTTTAATAGCCTATGATAGACATTTTAACATAAGATGTACTCATCACTAATGTGGGAAATGGAAGGAAAGAAAGAAAAAGAAAGAAAGAAAGAAAGAAAGAAAGAAAGAAAGAAAGAAAGAAAGAAAGGCAGGAAGGCAGGAAGGAAGGAAATAGGAAATATTTTCATTTTTTAAGATCTATGCTATAATGGGGGGTTCTAGTAAAAGATTCTCACTGGTAGAAGAAAAATATTAAGTATAATAAGTAGACAAATTTTTATTATTTAGACAATATTAGGTTTACAACTAAATTGAGCAGTATAGATTTTCCACACACACACTACCTATACATATGAATAGTTATCCTTCTATCAATATCCTCCAACAAAATGGTACATCCATCATGAAACTGATGGGCCCATATATCTTGACAAAATCACTCAAAGTCCACATTAACACAGTCTATACTTATGTTCTACATTCTTTCTATTTGAGAAACTCATATTGATTATCTCTTACCCACCACCATAGTAACACATAGAATCTGCCCATTGCTCTAAAATCTTGTGGTTTATAAATTGAGCTCTACCACTCACCTGATACCTAGCAAATACTTGCTGTTTCCATAGCTTTTTCTTTTCTGGAGAACCATGTAGCTGGATGTATACAATAGGTGCTATTTTCAGGTTGTTTTTAAGTAGTATCATTTAAGACTTCTCTATTCCTATTAATGGCTTAATTGCTCATTAAGTTTATTGTTTAATAACATCAAATTGCCTGAAATTTTACCTACCAAAGAATGTTTCGGTAATTTCCAAGTTTGGCCAGTCATGAAGAATAACACACGCCTATGTAGGTTTTTCTGTGGACAAAGTTTTCCATTCCTTTAGGTAAACATCAAAGGTCAAATTTGCTAGATTGTGGTAAGATTATGTGCTATATATACATAAGGAAATGTCCTACTGTCTGTAATGTCCTACTGCATTGTCACCAGGAAGGAGAGTTCTCCATACATTTACTAGCATTGATGTTGTCATGCTTCATATTTGTGCAATTCTAACCACTTGGTGGTTGTAACTTGTCACTGATAAGCATGATGGAAAGCACTGTTTAACAGACTATTTGCCATGGACTAATCTACAGGTGACAACTATATGGCTTATTCATGGCAATGGATTTTCACTTTGCCTTTTCCTTAATAACTCTCCTCCTGGATCTATTTCTAATAGATGTGAGTTTTGCCCTCCAACTGCACTATGAATGCACCTACTTCCTGTCTTTGACTCACATAGTTTGATACCAATTTTTAGACACAGACATATTGACTGATCCTGATAACTTTCCTTATTCAAGGTCTGCTCCATCTTAACACATCCACTTCTACCTTCTTCTTCTTGGTGCTGTCACAATAGCTCTTTCTCCATTATTTACTTTTAATTGACTTCATATTTTAACTATACTATTGAAAATATATATTAATCTTGTTTCTTAATTTCTTTTCATTATTGTTTATGTGTAGTCATATGGAGGGAGGGTGATAGTGTATGCGTGTGAATACAGGTACCCAAGGAAGCTGTAGAATCCCCTGGAGCTGGAGTTACAGGCATTTGTGAGCCACTTGACACAGGTGCCAGGAATTAACTCTGGTCCTCCAAAAGAATAGTTCTACCTACTTTTACAACATGTATTGTAATTAGTATGTTTAGTTCAACTCAAAATCAGATATAAGTCTTGTCTGTGTTTTTTTATAAGTGTGTTTTTCTAGTTATATTCAAGAGAGGTTTGTTTGTTTTAGTTTTTGGTGTTTTCCTTTACCTTTGCTTTTGATTTTCTGAAACTTAAATATGATATGCTTTACTGATAGTGTTTTTTGTTTTTATTGTTGATGAAGGTTTTATAATTTCTAGTTTTTAGCATTTGTCCTGCTTAGTGGGGAGTGTTTTCTCCACTTTTTGGATATGTGACTAGGGAACAGGGGTTGATAATTTTCGATTTGGAATTTCTTACTTGTAGAAGAGTGTCAGTAATTATTGCTTCAAATATTTGGTTTCTTCTTTTCTGGTCATCCCACTATCCACATGTTACAATGATAATTGTCCCACTGTTCTTGAATTTTCTGTCTCCAATATGTTCCTTTTTTGTTTTTCAGTTTGTAAAGTTCTAATTGATCTGTCTTCAAATTCAGGTTTCTTTTTTCAACTACGCCACATGTACCAATAAGCATTGTCACTTCTGCCTTAGTGGTTCCTCCTCCTGCTCCTCCTCCTTCAACTCTTCCCCTTCTCCCCTTCCTCCCCCTCCTTCTCCTCCTCCCCCGTCTCCTGCTCCTACCCCTCCTCCTCCTGCTCCTCTTCCTACCCCTGCTTCTCCTTCTGTTTCTAATTCTTCTTTCTTGTTCTTTCTGAGGTGTTCCATCTTTCCAGCTAAGTTGTCCATCTCTTCTTATGTGCTCTCTACTTTGAGCATTAAAACCCTAAATGTATTACCCTTGCTATTTTAAGCTCCTCACCTAGGATCCCAAACATCCTTGTCGTGACTGGTTCTACTATCTTCTCTGTCTCTTCAGGGATGTGTGTTTTGTTTTAGAGTTTGGGGGTACTGGTCTGTTTTCTGTATTTGGGAGTGTTTTGTTTCTTTTGCTTTTAATCATACTTTGTCACTTTTATTCCTTCCAATCGTGCTAATAAATATAAGAGCTTTATGCATACTACTATTACTCACCTTCATCTAGTTCTTGGGGTTTTGAGAAACTCTCTTGCTAAGTAGCTCAGACTGGCCTCAAACTCTCAATTCCCATTTTTCTTGATAGCCATATATATGATGTACTGCATAAAAGAGACCTTTACAAGTACAGCAGTAAGGCATGAGAGAAGAACTAGCCTACAGTTCAATAATTCAACCTCATTCTCTGTGAGGCTGCATCTCCTGATAATATACACATCTTGGTCTTTCTACTTTAGAGAACAGGATAGTGACAACCAGCTGAAGCTGTCTATTTCCCTTCCCTCCAGGTCAGTTCTGCCCTTCTAAAACTCCATCAGGTTGAAGTCTATAAATACGCTCTCTTTGGGAAGCTAACAACAGCCCTACCCAGACATGATACCTATGAACCACCACAACGATCAGCATGGCACAATAACCCTAAGGAGGCAGTAGTGACACACATACCTTGCCAGTAACCAAAAACTTTCTGGTAGACCTAAAAACTACTCAACAAGAAAATCATGCCTGGTACTAGAAACCTAACCAGCTACCAAGGGATAGTGAAGCCATGGACCTCAGGGAATAACCAAAGCCAATAGATTACTAAACCAACATAATCCCTAACTACATCCTAAATATTTGTCTTTATACCCACAGATGTGTAGTCTACCTCCCCCCTCATCCAAGAAACTTCTCATTGCAACAGAAGACCAGTACAGAAAACCAACCAATCAAAAATGCAGAAGCTAACATGGGGTTAGCTCATTAAACAACTATAATAAAGCCTCATGCAGTTTGCATCAAGAAAAAAATTCAGAATTAGGGAACACAGTCCCAAAGGATACATTTGTGAAACAACTCCTACAACAAAGGCTCTGTGACCACTAGGGAAGAGGAGAAGGAAAAACTTTCTAAGAAACAGTGGATCAGTGAGTTTAATGTGAGACTATATCTCCTGAGAATGTCAGAAGCTACACCCGAAAGACTCACCAAAATGGCTGCCCAAACACAAGCTGAACAAGGACAATAACAAAAGAGGTGTTAAAATGGAGTGGAGAAATCAAGGGAGGCCAGGCAATCAAGGAGTGCTGAAGAGCACTGGCCACCCCTGATACATACAAATGACATTATAGAGATTGAGCAGGGTGTATCGATATATTTTGAAATATGTGTGTATATACATATTTATATGTTTGTAACAATAATTAATGAAACAAAAGGCCATGACTTTGAAAGACAGCAAGAGGAGGGATATTGGAGGGTTTGAAAGGAGAAAGGGGGAGGGGGAATTGTGTAGTTATAATCTCAAAAAATAAAAGAAAAAAATTTTAAATACCCTTGTTAGAAAGGCTTGTTAAGAAAAGCAGAGTGTTTTAATGTATTTCCATTGTTCTTCCTCACTCCCTAGCAACAACTGCTGATGCTAGAAGCAAGAAGTGTATTTTCCTCTGACCTTTCATGACTGCCTGCCCTATTACAGGTTTTGATTCTCAGTTTCCCACCCCAGTCTGGGCTTCTAACAATGTTATTTATCTCCTTTTTCCTGCATCAGCCTTGGTGCTTAAACAATTCCCCTCTGTGAGCTGCTACATAGAAAAACTATGACACTATAGACTAGTGTCTCTCCAGACCTGAAGGCAGTGACATCTCCCCCAAATGCAAGGAGAGATGGTTTTCAATATGTCTTTTTACTTAGCTGTTTGTACTAAGTGGCAACATCATGCTCCATAAATGTAGAACCTGTCTAACACTGGTTAGTCTAACACCAGGAATATTTAATTTAATTTTACCATCTTTCCAGATTATATTAAGTATAGATAAAATAGATTTGACTCATCTAGAAAATACACTGAAAGCAGCTTTGACAATATGTTTCTAGAGACTGAAGGTAAGGAATTATTAAGCCCAATACACCTCATAAAAATAGTCTGCTACCCCTCTAAATGAACATTGGGTGCTCAAATCTGTTTTTCAAGGGGAGAAGGGGGAGTAGTGGTGCACACCTTTAATCCCAGCTCTTGGGAGGCAGAGGCAAGCAGATCTCTGTGAGTCTGCGGCCAGCCTGGTCTACAGAGTGAGTTCCAGGACAGCCAAGGCAATTACACAGAGAGACCCTGTCTCCAAAAACAAGAAAAAAAAAAAAAAAAAAAAAAAAAAAAAAAAAAAAAAAAAAAAAAAAAAAACCCTGTGGTTCAGCTGGGCTTTAGGACTTCTGTTTGGATTTTAGATCAGGAAACCCAATTATAATAGGTAGTTTGAGTAATTAATTAACCATGAAAAGATAAGGACTTCTTCAAAGTAAGCAATTAAATCAACTACTGGTTAAACCCAATGAACATGTAACTATGCTGAAATATCCCATATAATAGGTTAAAAATGAGAAAACATCAGAGAAACAAACCACAGATATTTATAATGCAGTTGTAAAGGCTTTTGAAATCTAATGTTATTGAGACACCTAGAGTACAATGAGACTGTTTTTGTCTGTTTGTCCGGCTGTAACAAAATTCCACAGACTTAGTGGTTATCAAGAAGGTTTGAGGCTAAGAGTGTGGCTCAATAGGTAGGGTGCTTGCTGTCATACACAAAACACTATGTTTAGTCCCTAGCAGAGTATGAGCTAGGTATGGTGGTGCATGCTTGTGATCCTAACCCTCAGAAGGAGCGAGAGGGTCAGAAGTTCAAGGCCACACTCCCCTACAAGGTGTTTGAGGCCAGACTTCAGGAAATACCCACATTCTTTCCAGTAAAAAAAGAATATGGATATAGACCACAATTCTAGAGGCTGGCAAATCTGAGATTGAATCCCTAGGCCTGGTTGTCAGAAGCGGGGCGGGGGCTGCCCTCTGCTTCCAAGACAGTACCATGTGGCTACACGAACCGGAGGAAATGAGTACTTTGTCTCACATGAAGGGCAGAAAGGCAAGGAAGCCACCACTGCATGCGGCCTCTTTGTTGAGATCCTTAATCCCACTCACATGGAAAGAGTCCTCAAAGTCTTATCACCCCTTAAAGACCCTTAGGGTGCCTCTAAGGCTACTGGATTGCTCATTGTGTATCAATACATGAGTTGTAGAGGGAACACAGTCAAGCCATGGTAGGCCCTTCACAGAATGACAGATGGCCAATAACTCTGACAGCTCATGGATATGTAGAGAACCTGTGTGTAGGTTGAGGCTAACCATTCAGACAGCTGAAGTAGCAGGCATGACCACCCTAATGAAGCAGAACAAAACTCTTGGTTGTGAGTGGACCCAAAGAGATGAGAGTCACATATTGTTCAAAGCCAGACATAGATGACCCACAATAGAAACAAGTTCTGACCATCCAAACCATAGAATATTCAGAATTTCTTAAATGTACACATTTTTTATCCTCTGTCTCTATGTCACAGGAAAGGTCAGACCAGGCTGCCTCTGTCTGTGAAAATAGTAGTTGGCAACATGGAGGAGACGTATTTCAGAAACCTCTAGTACATAAATACCAAATCAAATTAGACTGATATTTCCCCTTAGTTAAACTATAATTCAATGAGAGTTTTATTATATAAACTGACTGGAAAGCCCCAGTCTCTATAGCTCAGCCAAATACTCAGCATGCAACAATGACAATCACATTGTTCCAATAACAAAACACTCTATCTTAAAGACAGACCAGAACTGATATAAAATTCTAATGTGTTCATCTCGCCTGATACAGTGGTATCTTTAAAGAACACACAGTAAATAAAGCTCCGAAGGGCTACTGTTCTGTGCCAAGTTCACCAGCCTGAACTTAAGCAGAAAGCATTTGTCTCCCAAATATGTCTCCTTCTCTATAGTTGCCTTTGAACAAAGGGTGTGTTTTATGTTTGCTTCTTTTTTTTTCCACACAAATATTGCCATATCATAATCTTTCAAGATTACCTACCAGTCTCGGGGTGAGAAATTGGAGGTGTTCCACATTCATCAGAAGGTCTTGATTAATGGAATAAGGTGAGACACTGATGATTGCTTGTTCACCACTCTATTGACTTAGGGGATTCATGCTTAAGTACTCTTATACAATCAATAAATGAGCTGAGCGATTTTCTAGAAGCTTAGAGACACTTTGAAAAAAACTTCAAACCTCTAACTACCCATGAAATATACTCATTAACTTCATGAAGTTGCAGAAAAGCTCACTAATACTCTTTAAGCATGGCATTTATTCTAATCTCCACTTTTGCTAAGTGCTGTTCAGATAATACCTAGATGACAGGATACTTCAGAGTCTTTGTTTCCATCAAGCTTTAAAAGAGTCCCTTTGAATTACATAAGTGCAAATTCAAAAGTTTCCGAGCCGACTACTATCTACTTAAAAGAATTTAAGCCCAGTTCAGTCAACGTAACCCTTCCTCCCAAGTTATAAGGAAAAATCAAGTCAAATTTCTGCTGCTGGTCTCTTGTGACAACCTTGATGCAAATGAAATAATAGTCAAGAGTGCTATGAGCACCATGTCCCAAACTATTCTTGGAACATAACAGATTGAGAACATCTCCCTGATTCTCAGAGCATCTTTGGATGCTAGAGATCCAGATGTCATATACTCTCACCAGACCCCTAACTGCATGGCACCTTCTCCAAAAACCCCAATAAAGGAAGATCCAAACCACACTGGAGAGTTCTGTGGTGACATGTAGGCCATTAATACCACTCCTGGGCTTCCAGGAGTCTTCACTCTCACCAATGATCTTTCTTATTTCGCATCCATTACCAAGGAAATGCCAACATCTATAAATCTATAGTAAATCTACCAGTCTATAGTAATCTGTGTTTTCCTACTCCTGTGTACTTTTTCTGGGTTATGGGGTTCATGATTTTGCCTTCCTTCATTCTCTGAAACTCAAGCTCAGCCTTGTAGTTCCTGGTTTCAACCTCTGTCCCAGCTTTGATGACTATTTAGATAGATTCTCTCAAGCACCACTATGCAAAATTACAAACTTATAACTCTACTCTCTAACCCCACAGAGGAATGTAAGTGCTATATTTAAGGGCTCCACCTACATTCTGCCAAATTCACTGCCATTCCATTCTGACCAAACAACCTTCCAAGAGACAGAACTACCACAGAACAGAAAGACACTTAATTTTCCCTAAAACTTCCACTCATGCCCACATTCTGCAAACAGAATCAAATAAAACAAAGCAAGATGTGCTTATAAAAAATGAAAACTGAGTTTCACAAGAAGATAAGGTTGGGGGCCTCTGTGAACAACCACTATTATTCTAAATCTGCTCATTAGGTTAAAAGCAGACACCCAAGGAAGAGAAGGATTGAGGAAGGCTGACAGACCAAGGCAGCCTTGTTGAAGGCAAACCTCCATCTTGGTCCTGAGTACCTTAACCATGCTTCTCTGGAATTGCTTCTTCAGCAACTCCATTGTCACTGCCCTTTGATCATGGTGTTTAATCCTTCACACTCTGAACAGCTGTCCACACCAGCCAGATGTACCAACTTCCCATCCTAAATGTTTTTCATTCCTCTTTCCAGCTCTCTTACTTCCTTGGTCTAGCTCCACATGTCCACTTTACATGTTCCTCCCTGGAGTTTCCTACAATACAAAGCTGGCCATGTCTTATCCCACTACCCCTTGCCTGTGGCTGCCCATGTTCATATGCATGTAGTCAAAACTCTTCTGCAGAACAAAGCAGGACTCCCTGACCAGCCTCAATGATCCTACCCAGCTTGTGTCTCACCATTCCCTTTCATCTTCGTTTCCTGCAGCCTCCAGACTGGTGCTTTGCCTTTGTGCCTTTGACATCACCAGCCGATTCCCTCAGCCTAGAATGACCTTTGCTCAATCCCCAATCATGATTTAAACATTTTATATTTATTCTCCAAAACCACCTAGAGACCATCTGCCCCAGGGATTTGTTCTGTCTCCCAATGCTAAGGAAGGCCAAGGGCTCTTTCATAGCTAATGCCTCTCTCTAACATTATCACATCAATTGTGAATGACTGTTGGCTTCTGTCTCTAAGCCACTGGGATAGAAGGCATGATTTATCCCCCTCTAAAACCTTGGCACCTGCTAAAGAGATTGGCACATAACCTTAAGAGTGAAGATGTGTGTTAAATAGATGCCCGCATGGATTTTAAAAAGATAGGACATAGCAAGCAAACATGAGTACAGATGGTCTCATAATCGGGCAAAGCAGAACATTTTCAGGTAAGCACCAGAGCGATTGAACTGATACAGAACCAGCCTCAAATCCTTACAGGGATGGTTTAGTGAAGCCCACACTCAATAGTTTAAAATAAATGAAAGAGTCTGAGGTGGTTTATACTGAAGGAAAAGTATGGAACTTTTAGTACAGATCACCTAAGAAAGGTTCTTTTCGGGAGACAGAGGGCTCTGATCTCTCTGTATCATCCTTGGCCTAGTTCCTTAGATTTCAAGTTGCAGTTTTATTCTGTAAAACATTCAGAAAGATAGAAGCTCTAATTATATTGCTTTCAATTCTTGATTATCTCTAGAAAAAAACTCACAGCAAGTAAAAGTGGCAAAATATAAGACCAACTTATATAGAGAGATATTTTAATTGTAGCTATGTCATAGGCCTTGTCTAGCAAAGTTCAGAATCACTGCAGACCTCTTTCTAAGATTCTTTGTCCCTGTCCCAAGCCATGTCCTCTACCTCACTCCTGTTATGGAATATTACTTTAACTATGTAAAGGTATGTTACATTTGTTTATGCTGCATTTGTTTAACTATGTAAAACTGTGTTATTTTGCCTGCCTAGGGTACCTGACTAGTCTAATAAAAGGCTGAATGGCCAATAGCTGGGCAATAGAAAGATAGACAGGGCTGGCCAGCAGAGAGAGTAAGTAAGAGAAGGAATCTAGACTCATGGAAGAGAGAAAAATAAAAAGGGGAAGAAAGGAAGGGAGGTGTCCAGGACCAGCCAATCAGGCAGCTATCAGACAGGCACAGAATGGGACATACAGAATGAAGGAAAGACAAAAAGCCCTAAGGCAAAATGTAGATGAAGAAAAACAGGTTAAAATAAGTTATGAGCTAGCAAGAAAAAAGCGTAAGATAAGGTCAAGAATTATTTTTTTTTCTTGGAGTCTTGTTTACTTTTATTTTTTCAGATTTTTTATTTGAATTAGAAACAAGATTGTTTTACATGCCAATACCAGTTCCCTTCTCCCTCCCAACTAAAACCCTACCTATCACATATCCTTTCTTCTATTCTTCCCCTGACTCAACCTTTCTGCTCCCTCATGGTCTCTGCATCCTTCCTCTTCCTCCCTTCTCATTCTCCTAGCTCCCTCCCCCCTCTTCCCATGCTGTCAATTTACTCAGGGGATCATGACCCTTTCCCCTTCTCCAGGGGACCATGTATGTCTCTCTTAGGGTCCTCCTTGTTTACTAGCTTCTCTGACAGTGTGGATTATAGACTGGTAATCTTTAACTCTATGACTAAAATCCACATATGAGTGTGTACATATCATGTTTGTCTTTTTTTGATTGGGTTACCACAATCAGAATGGTTTCTTCTAGATCCATCCATTTTCCTGCAAATTTCAAGATTCCATCGTTTTTGTTTTTTTTTGTTTTTTTTTTCCGCTGAATAGTACTCCATTGTGTAAATGTACCATATTTTCTCTATCCATTCTTCAACTGAGGGGCATCTGGGCTGCTTCCAGTTTCTGGCTATTACAAATAGTGCTGCTACGAACATCGTTGAACCGATGTCCTTGTTGTATGAATGTGCTTTTTTTGGGTATATGCCTAAGAGTGGAATTGCTGGATCTTGTGGTAGACTGATTCCCATTTTCTTGAGGAGTTGCCATACTGATTTCCAAAGTGGTTGGACAAGTTAAGGCCAAGCATTCTTAACTAATGTTAAGTATCCATGTCTTAGGCCTGTTACAGTATCCATTAGGGCATATGTTCATGACTTATAGTGTATCTGGAAAATGTTATTGAATTTTGTACATTTTAAAATGTACAAATCAAGCTGGTGAAATAGTGAGATGGCTCATCAGGTAAATGTGCTCACTGTACAAATCTAATGACCTGAGTTTGAGCTCTGGAAATCATGGTGGACAGAGAGAGTTGACTCCCAAATATACAGGTGTATTTACTATGGAATACTACAATACTACTTATTGTAGAAGGCAGTTGGAAGTAGCTTAGGTGCCCATTAGCAGGTCAAAGACTAAGTATTTGTGATAAATGTTCACCATAGTATGCTATCAGACTGGTCAAAACAATGAACTAAATGCTAATATTAGCAATTGTATGTATTCCAAAAGTACAGTTTTGGGTGAAAAAAGAAAAACAGCAAAATAGATAGCCTGAACTCAGGTCAAACACATATTCACATTATATATTTTTAAATATACTAAAAATACAAATACATTAGAAACAGTTACCTATCAAAATAAGTATTGAGAACAGGGAGATAAAACAATGAGAAAACCATTTCAGAATTCTTGCTAGGTATGTGGCATTGCTCTAAGCACTTTACATAGGCTGATTAAATTCTCCAAACAGTGTTGGGAGGAAAGCGCTGTTATCACTACTTTTTTTTTTCCCCAGCTGAAGAACTAGAACACAGACGGGTTACATAATTTGTTCAAGGTCACACAGAAAGCAAAGAGCCAGAACTGAGTCCTAGACAGACTGGAATGGGAGTCTGTGCTGTCTCCTGGGGGCCTTCCGAGCAATTCTTCTGATGCTCAGGGTGTGAGTGATGCAATTCTCTGTCTGTGTTCTCAATGGGATGTCTATGTATTATCAATTTCACATCTCTGGGTAAGGCTGGCTGCATTTAAGGTCGCAACTTCTCACCAGAAGGTCATCTCTTAGGTAAAATGTTTTCATTTCTGTGCAGCCCAGGTCATTTTAGGTGTGCAAACAATGTTTGAACAATAGTTGCCTTCTCAGCCAAAGCGTGTGGTCTTACAGTTTGTGTTCCATTTATCTGAGAACCAAGGGCATGATCTTTAACTGTGTGCAGCCTTGTGTATGAGACTACCATGGACCCCAGAGATTGGGTCTCATAAAAGCAAATTAAAAAGCATACTGTAATGGTCTGTTCTTAGGAAGAGAGAGAGAGAGAAAGAGAAAGAGAGAGAGAGAGCAGTGAAATGATATTTAAGTCCCCTGCCTTGGGGACACTGCAATGTAATGGCTGACAAAGTGAACAAGAGGGGACAAGACAGTCAGTCACTGGGAGCTGTTGCTCATAAGAATGCACATGTTGGTAAATGCTGTTTGAAGAAATAAATGAGAGAAAAGGAGTGAATTGGAGGAAGATGGAAGGAATGATAGGGAAAGGTGGGAAGAAGAGGAAAGGAGGCCACTGAAGAGTGAACAAAGGGGACAGAGGAAAGGAAGGGGAGGAAAAGAGCAAAAGCAAAGGAAGAAAGATAGAGAGAAGAAACTGAGATTTTTAAAAAACAAAGCAATCTTTGATTTGACTGCAGCATGCCTTTCAAGGTGGTTTCAGATCTGCTCCTCCGAGAGACACTACTAAAGTGTAAGTTAGGTGCTCCTACAGCAACTCAATCCCTCCTCTCATTTACATTATATTGATAGCTAGTGCTTCTCAATTAACTTAAAGGTTACCAGATGCCTACCTCTGCTAGTCATATGTACTCTGGTCATTCATTGTGAGCTACCCAGGCCATTCACCTATTTGCGTCAATATCTACTGCATATCTATTGCCTGTATATTTTACATGGAGCTGCCCGACACAGCCTTCCTATATTTTCCCACCAAGCTTCTGGATAAGGTTTACTAATAAATAGGAGGTGCTGCTGGTGGGGCAATGAAGAAGCAGAAGAAGCCAGAGTTTTCTCACTCTTTCTCTCGCCACAGGTGGCTTCCCCAGCACTGGCTCTGACTCTTCCATCATCTTAGCTCCCAATAGATGCTCCCAACCTGGTGTCCCCAGCCCCTGATATCTGGTACCAGTCCCTCGCACTCAGCACTTTCCAAGTCATTCACCTTCCCTTGTTTACAGCTCCTGTGTCTTCTATGTAAATAGGTCTCCACAGTCAGTTCCCTCTACTGTACTTCAGGTACCACACAGCTTTTCTACCTAGACCCCAATCAATACATACAGCCTTTCTCTCCCGTTACAGCTTCAGAGGTAAGCAGAAAAATGCCCATCTTATCTACCTCCTAATCCCAGGAATGTATGAATACACTATCTTACATGGGGAAATGAACTTTACAGGCATAGGTAAGGTAAATGTCCCTAGATGAAGAGATTATCTTGGATTACCCATGGGGCTCAGTGTAATCATAAGGCTCCTTATAAAGGAATGGGGAGACAGGAAACTTGGAGTCAGAGACAGAGTTCTGGTGGTGGAGCAGAGGTCAAAGGGACATGATAGCTAGGAGAGGCCAATGTAACTAGTTCTATAAAGCTGCAAAGGCAGTGAGAAGGAGTCTCCCCTAGAGCCTCTAAGACCTCTCAAAACAGTGCTCTTTGTTCCAGATGAGACAGCCATCCTCCCTAATTACAATCTGTCTTGTCTTAGCCTCCATGCTTGGTTACTTTGTTGTAGCAGCAATAATGAGTTAATATATTCTGAAGAAAAGTCTTCTAGGAGGTGCACACAAACTAGGGGCTGGGGGATACTAAACTTATTCAGGAAACAGCACAGCAAAAAGAAATCTGCATTGTATCCCAGGCTAAAGATCTGTAAATGTACCCATCCATCTCCAGGAAATACTCCAGACAGACAATAAGGAAGAATGGCCGGTTACATATGACTGGTGAGACAAAACGTCACAGGCAATATAAAGAAATACAGGTTGAGTATAAAAGTAACAAGTAGAGAGATGCATTCAAATGTGATTCCCGACATTGACTATGTGTTTATAGTCGGGATTGTTTCATTATTTTTCCAGAAAATGAAAAGAAAACATACGTGGTCAACACTACACATAAAATGGACTTTAGAATTGTGCATGCCTCCCCCTAACCTAAAACTGAGGTTTACAGGCCAACTTCTAGATCTAGGCAGAAATAGCCAAGACTCAAGCAACTGTTCTTTGTAAATGATTAGTTGAAGATTTATAAATCATGGGATATAATCACTACCCAAATTAATGCAATAGACTAAAGGCATCAGGTAACTGATCTACAGACTAAAAATAACCTGACAGCAGGTAGTATAATTGCTTATTTATACAAATGGTCTATGCACTCAGGCATTCTGTGTAAATAGATCGTTACAGCCATTTCCAAGACATTACAATCCATTAAGTAAATTAGACATGCTTTACAATCTTAATGATACAATCACAGAACCAAATATCTCCAGAAACATTTATCCAATCCTGCTCTCAGATAACCCTGGCTCTACATGAGGGCAATGGGCTGAGGAAACTATGAAGTGATTCTGTTTGGAGAAGAAACAAGTACAGAATCTCAAAACTCAGAGTTGATACCTCATTTTTGTTGCATAACAATAAGCTGTTCTGCAGAAGCAAACTTGCATTTAAACTCACTACATTGTGACATTTTCAGTAACAACATCAGACTATTCTCTGCTCACTCCTTATCTATCACTATTCTTTCCTTTTGAATGCCCAGGGTAGGTCTCATTTCTTCTTCCTACAACCACAGCTACTGGTTACCTAACGCTGGCCATCCTAGGTTTTCTCCCATCCATTGGTGTCTCTTAACTGGATTATTCTCATCTCCTACTCATATCTTTGGTTTTAGCTTCTTTTCCTTCATTCATTTAATACTTGGCAGAAGTGTCTCCTCTTCAGCAACACACGTAAATATGCTCTATTTATATTTGTTGGTACATAATGTTTCACTTACTTATTGAAGAAATCTGAAAGCCCCGGAGTTTCTTTGTTTCAACTTGAATGCACTGTTTAAGGCCAGTTCTTAGAAGCACTCCTTTTCATTCTCAAAAGTGTCTCAGGTTTGGACAAATTTGTATTATTCAAATATAAGGAAGAGCTAGATGCTGTTGGCTTAAAGCTCTTTCCCGTGGCAACAGGCACCTCTCTGGCCACAATCAACTACAAACCCAGGACTCCCAGAATCTGAAGGACCAACCAACCATCCTGCCCCTACTAAGCTCTTACAGGTATGAAACACTGCTCTTTAGAATCCCAGAGCCATTCGAGCTAGAAGAGCTCCCATCCCCATGCTAAGCACCCCCACAATTCTACCAGTAAGAAAACTGGGGCTTGACTTGCCAGTGACTGAGTCAGACACAGCCATTATCATGTTTTGATTCTTGACCCTGGGGATTTTTCAGGAGACTATGCATGTGGAAGATTCTTTTTAGTTATTAATATTAAGAATAATTTCTGCATTGAGCTTTGCATTTCTCCAAACCCAACAGCTGTGCACTGTTGAGGGTTAGGGGGTGCAATTTGTTCTCGGGAAGTGCTGATGCTAAATGACTCAGAGAGATCACACTCACCACCTCGACTTCATTAGCACCACCTGTGCACTTAGGAGCGGCACCATATGAGAATTTTAAATAAAACACACAACCAAAGTCACACCCAGCTGCTCAAGCAAGATCATAAATGGATCCCTAGCTTCTACCATGCTGTGGTTTCTCCTATAGTCCCCAGACCCTGAGCAGGACTTGGCTCTTTGTCCCTCATTTCCTTCTCTATCCATCTTTCCTCCCTGGAATTTTCCCACTGAGATCCTGGAAGAATAGGTACAGAGCCTGCATTTCCTGTCGTTCCTGGGTCATCTCAACTGGAAGGTTGGTAAACAAATTTTTCCATGGATTTCTGCTGTGAATGGTCTCTGCTTAACAGCCGTGATTGCCTTTTAGGAAAGGATCATAAGTAAGAAGAGAGTGGGGTGGTCAGTTTGGTGCATCAACCTAACTGGGCTCTTGACCCCAACTGTTCAACCTGACACTAAATCTAAGCATGCCTCTAAGGCATGTGGGTCATAACCCCTTTAGCAAACTTCTGTCTCCAAAAATATTTACATTA
The DNA here is from genome assembly GCF_003668045.3 of Cricetulus griseus. Classification (NCBI taxonomy): domain Eukaryota; kingdom Metazoa; phylum Chordata; class Mammalia; order Rodentia; family Cricetidae; genus Cricetulus; species Cricetulus griseus. The sequence continues at coordinate 329,090,326 of NC_048595.1, forward strand.
CAATGCATAACAGTAGCAAAATTACAGTTAAAAAGTAGCAATGAGAATAATTTTAGGGTTGGTGGTCACCACAACATGAAGAACTGCATTAAAGGGCCTCAGCATTAGGAAGGTTGAGAACCACTGCTCTGAGGGTATTTGGCAACTGTGATAATGAACCAGCTGCCTTTCGGTAAGGGAGATCGTCTGGGCACCTTCATGAAAACTGTCCAACAGCCCTAAGCACAGCACGGGGGGCTTCCCCGAAGGAGTTCTGCCTGGGGCACACAGCTTCACATCAGGTCCTAGCCCTCCCTTGGATTTTTCAACTTGCCCTACTTATACCCACAACCACATAAAGCAAATGTTTGTAATAAAACTCTCACTATATAACTCCCAGTGGAGTATTTCTCTGGTTTAGAGGTGGTTCTCAACCTTCCTAATGCTGTGGCCCTTTACTCTTAATTCCTCATGCTGTATGATCCCCAAACATAAAATTATTTTCATTGTTACTTCATAACTGTAATTTTGTACTGTTATGAATCATAATGTAAATACCTGATATGCAGGATGTATTTTCTTTGTTAAAAATTGACCCAAAGGGATCATGACCCACATGTTGAGAACCACTGGATTTATATTAGGGTTTTATATTATATTGGTGTTTAACCATTAAACCCTAATATAATAGCTATAGGAGACCCTTGGGATTTATCCCTTCTTGGTATAGAATTATACAGCAGAAAGGTTTCTATTTGACATCTATTTCAGGCCTAGCCAGGTCCAGGCCTTCTAGAATGCACTTACCAATACCAAGACTGAGCCCCACACCATATCATGTAGATTAAAACTCTGGAGATGTGGCCTAGGCATGGGTATTCATAAGTGTCCAGAAGGCTCCCATATTGGCCAAAGTTGGAACATACTGAATTGGCCTGATCAGTTACAGTTGTAACTTCAATGTCAGCTGAAAACACCCTGCCCTAGATAGACCAGATAAGGTTATCTGGTAACCAGGTCACCGTTTTTTAATGCTGTCACCAAGACTCCTACAAAATTTTAAGAGCAATTGTGGTCTTGTGGTAAAATTTCCAGATTTAGCCAAGAAACACATGGAACATCTAATTAAATTTGAAAAAAATAGTCAAGCAGAGGAAATTTGAAATTTATGAGGAAATGGTGATAAATATAGAACATTTAGGACATTCTGACAGACGTAACACATGCTTCAAGACAAAATTATGAAATACACAGGCATGCTCTGTGAACATAGGATGTCTGTCAATCTAGTCTGTGGGCATCCTTGGTGAAAACTCTTCTTTCACTGAGTTGCTTTGATCTACTTTTTTTAAAGATGAAAAAACTGACCACTGTTTCCCCTCCCTCATCTCCTTCTGTACCCTCTCCCCACCTCTCTTCTACACCCCCCCCAACTCCTCCTCTATCTCCATTCAGAAAGGGCAGGCCTCCCATGGGAGTCAATAAAGCATGGCATAGCAAGTTGATCTACTTTTAACCCTGCATGTTCTTACAGGGTTCTATATATATGAATTTAGAAATCTATCTCTCCTGTCCTAAGTCCACAAAAACAATAGTTTTGTTTTTTGTTTTGTTATTTTTTATGAGAGTGGCTGAATTCCTGAGGAGTCTGAGGAATAAAGAAATGTTGTTATTGCAACACCAGCTAAAAATCAGTTTGAAACACCTTGTGGTATTTTTTCATTGTCACAAAGGTTTTTCTCTTAACTGGTCTTCCCTAAATTCTAGCTCCCATTCATTCCTCATGCAGAATAGATGGTTGAGTAATGCCTCAGTTCCCTCTCACCCTCTGCCTGAAATGCCTCAGCCTGAACAGAACCAGCCCTTCTCAATGAGGGGTGGGGTTCTCCAGCCCCTGGAAAGAAACTACACACCCAGTTGAGTGGTCATCCTAGGCCTTTCCATGTTCATGATGTTAGCGTTGGAGTCCTCTGAGTTTAACCACTTCTGTTTCTGTACTTCCAGTTTTTCATACAAGATGATAGCTGCTTTTGTTTTACCAGCCTTTCGTGGACCAAATTGAACTAGAGAAACTCATTTCCTGGAACTGCACAGTCCATTAGCCTAAGTTGGTAGCTAGAATGCACAATGCTAGTAACTCAGCATTTGATTTTCTGGAGCTATCCAGCTTAGGCTGATCATTGTAATTATCTGTGGCTGTTAAAAGTACAGTGTCTTATCCTCATCTCACACCTAGAAAATCAAATCCATGAACAAGATCATTTCTATAATTAACCAAGTTTAGAAAACACTGCTCTATACACTTGATGACCCTGTTAAAAGGCAAATGGGGCATTTCCAACAATGCAAAATGAACAAGGAGATGAAATGGCGATGTGCTTCATAGTTCACCTTACATCTCCAAGCACAATTAATTCTCACCTGTAAGATGGGCATGCTAGGATGATGTCTAATAGATCTTCCAGGTCAGGGATTCCATAACTCTGCACCAACACTGACTCATCAGAATCTGGAAATTTTAAGAGGCCACAGAGTGAGAAGCCAAGTAGAGCCTTGTTGAAAAGGATACTTTAAGTTGAGAGAGCTTGCTTTTGTGGAAACAATAGGCAGTAGGGATAGGAAGTAATGACCAAGGATTGATGAGGAATTTTGGTGACCTTTAGAGTTAAGTATAGTGTTACACACCTTCAAACTCAAGATGGAGAAGCCCAAGGTAGGAGAATGCCTAGTTTGAGGGCACCTGGACTACTTTAAATATCAATCAAAGACAATTTAGAAGGCTTGTGAACAAATGAGAAAAGTACAGCCTGCAAACATTGGCTTAAAATATATTTGCAATATTGATCAAAACAATTTTTAAGTGTGATTTTTAACTGTGGCTTGTGATGACTTTTTTGTTATATTCAAGGAAGGAAAGAGATTCGTTAAGTCTCTCCTAAGGCCTTTCGCTAAATGTTGTGATGGGGGAGATCCAGGGCACAATGGAGCATACAAGAGAAGCACTAAAATGTTTTTAGGTCAGAAAGAGCCTATAGAGCAATGGCTTCTATGCTAAGACACAAAATGTGGGTCCCAGCAGTGCTTCTCAACGTGTCAAGGCAAGGGGCACCTGAGACCTTCTCACAAAGATATCCATGAATTCCCACTTTTCAGATTGTCATGTATTTAATTACATATGCCCCCCAAAATGTGGTGATGTGTCAACCTCGGGTGCCTCAAGATGTAACCTCTTTGGAAACAAGGTCTTCCTGGATATCACTCAAAATCTGGGGTTATGTTGGCACTCAGAATCAGCTTCATGAGAGCTAAAGAAAAGAATAATCTCTCCCTGTCACCTTCAGAGAGAGCACAGCCCTGCTGATACATGATCTAAAGACTGAGGCCGTACCTTGCTGCAGTTTAAGATACTCAGTTTGTGGCACTGTGTCAATAGCCCTGATGAGCTGATATTCCAACTACCTATCTTTTTGAGGCCAGATCTTTTCCATGTGTGCCAACCAAACAATAATTCCAGACCCTGAAATCAAAAGCAGATAGGAGTCTCTAGTGTCTCCCTTGATATTAGCCAAAAACCTAATAAGCAGTTAGTCTAAGATCTTCTATTCAGCTAAATATTGAAGATATTTGCAAAAATTGTAAAGTAATGCCCCTCATCTCTAACTTGTTTCATCATATCAAATGTAGTCATTTTCATAAGGCATGCTGTCATTTTTAACTCAATTATATCAATGATAATCAAATTTTTAAATGCTTATTTATAAATATAACTTCTACAAATAGAATTTTTGAGGCTCCACAGTAATTCCTATAGTTTAGAAGGGTTTGTTTGTTTGGTTTGTTTTGCACTAAGAGTTTAAGAGTTTCTAGGATGGAGTAGGACAAGGAAAGAAAGAGGGAAAAGCTGTGGAAGACAGAGGAAAATCGCATGCAAAGACACAAGACAAATGGGAACTGTAAGGTTTGTGTGAACAGAACACAGAGTATAATAAAGTAGAAATGGTATCTCAGAGTGGTTTTGAGAGGTAACCCAGTCACAAAAAGATAAACATGGTATGTACTCACTCATATATGATTTTTAGACATAGAGCAAAGGATTGCCAGTCTACAATCCACACGGCCAGAGGAGATAAGAAACAAGGAGGACCCCAAGAGAAGATTGCATAGTCCCTCAAAGAAGGGGAGGGGGCCAAGAACCCATGAACAAAGTGGGAGCATGGGGGGATGGGGGAGGAGATGGGAAAGGAAGAATGGGGGAGAACAAGAGGACTGATACAGGGGAGGAATAGAGGAGGGCAAGAAAGGAGATGCCTTGATAGAGGGAGACAGTACAGGTTTGGAGAGAGGTCTGGCACAGGGGAAATGTTAGGGGATCCACAGAGATAACCCCAACTAGAAATCCAGGCAGTGGTGCAGAGGATGCCATTGATGCCCTTCCCCTATAATGAAATTGATGTCTACCTTGGTTACCATTCCTAGAGTCTTCATCCAGTAGCTGTTGCAAGCAGAGATAGGCACCCAGAGCTAAGCACTGAACCATACTCCTGGAATCCAGTTGTGGGAGGGAAGAGGGATGAACAAAGGAGCCAAGACGGTGCTAGAGAAACCCACAGAAACAGTTGACCTGACCTACAGAGAGCATGGAGACCCTAGTCATAAAGCTGGAGAAACAGCATTGGATTGAACCAAGCCCTCTGAATGTGGGTGCCAGCTAGGAGGCCAGGGCAGTCTATGGGACCTCTAACAGTGGAGCCAGTCTTTATCCCTAGAGCACAAGTGGACTTTGGAGCTCATTCCCTATGGAGGCATACTGTTGCATCCCAGATACAGCAAGGAGGGCCTAGGCCCTCCCCCGAATGATCTGAAGGACTTCAAAGGTTCCCTGTGGAGGGCCTTAATATCCCTGGGAAGGAGTTGGGGGATAGGTTGGGGGTGGTTAGTGGGGAACATGGGAGGGCAAGGGAATGGGGGGATGGATATGTAAATATGAGTAGTAATTAAAGAATTTAAATAAAAAATATATAAAATAAAAAAGAAAGTAGAAATGGGAAAGGAAAACCAGATCACATGGACCTTGAACCAAGTGTTAAGGAGTTTAATTTTCAGCACAGATATACAGAACTGAGCTGCAACACTTGGGGAAAGATTGTCTCAACACTGTAAGAGAGATGGAGTGAAATGGGGAGAAGAGTGAGACAAGAAATTAGCCAGAAATTAAGGACCTGAGAAAACACAAACAGCAGCAATGGTAAAAGGGAGCAGGTGGATCAATAAAGAGATATTATTGAGTTGAATCAGAAGCACATATTGGTTACTACCTGTGGAAGAGATGGAGATAAACCATCCTCAGAATGACAGCTGCAGACCTGGTCAGTGGAATGCTTGGTGGAACCATGTATCAAGAAGACAACAAAGATAAAGGGGGTCCAATTTAGAGAAGGAAAAGTAAGGAATTGAATTTTGGAGCAGCATCACTAGAGCACTTGAAAGACAACCAAAAAGAAGCCACTATGTGCAGGTTATACGTGGGCCTGGAGATGAAGAGATGGGTGTCTGCTGGACATATATTATGTGGGAAATGTTCACAGAGAAATTATGGCTAATTCATGGATTGACAAAAATTATAAACTGAGAATATGGGGAGTGCTGTGTATAGGAAGATCTCAGGTGCAACCACTAGGTCACTGCGATTAAGAAAAAGCAAGAGAAAAAAAAAAAAAAAACAGGATCCCAAGGAAGAAGAGATTATAGACACACAAGAGCTGGGAGATGTAATTGTCATAGGGGCCAAGAGAAGAAAAAGTTCTGACCAGAAAGAAGTGTTCAGCAAAGTCAAAAGGTAGGTTGGGTAATAGAGAACTTGGAGACATTTATTCACCTAATATAAGAAAGAAATGGCTGACCTTGATGGTGGAGATGTCAATTAACAACCTTCACTCACACACTTGTTTACATACATAGCTCAGTTTAAGGAGAACTCAGAAGTTTTCTGGGAAGGACCTTAACTCTGACCACATCCTTCAGCAATTCTAATGGAAAGATGCACATCTGAACTACTGAGAAGAGAGAACAGCAGGTATGTCCTAAGGGCAAAAGATGGCAACTCAAAACTCAAGTCAGAGGGAGTTGTGGTGGTTTGAATGAGAATGGCCCCAAGAGAATCATATATTTGAATGTTTGTTTTCCAGTTGTACTATAGGAAGGATTAAGAGGCATGGCCTTGTTGGAGAAGGTGTGTCACTAGGAACGGGCTTTGAGCCTGGGCTCACACCAGGCCCAGGCTCACTCTCTTTCCCTCTCTACCTGATGCCTGTGGATAAGGATATAGACTCCAACTACTGCTACTGCTATGTGCCATAACCACCTGCCTGCCTGCCTGCCTGCCTCTTACCACACTCTCTGCCATGATGGTTGTGGACTAGCCCTCTGAAACTATAAGCAAGCCCCTAACTAACTGCTTTCTTTTATAAGTTACCTTAGTCATGGTGTCTCTTCACAGCCAGAGAACATTGACCAAGACAGGGAGCTGATTCCATTTGTGAGACCATTTCATCTGAGTACATCCTGGTACAATCCAACAGTGACACAGCTACTGGACACACGACACTACTGAGCACCTTGTGTGAGGCTCATTAAAATGGGGTGTGCTGCACATGGAAAAATAAGCACAGGACTTGGGAAAAAACATAGTTTGAAAAAAGACTTCCAAGTAGCTTTTATATTGATATACTAAAATGAAAATACAGTCAGCATAGGCTGATTCTCAAACCAAGTCTTGAGTTCTTGCCTCCCAATTCTTGTTTCCACACTGTCAGAGTGCTTGCCATGCTAGGTTTTTCTTGTTTAGTTTTGTTTGTTCGTTTGCTGGTATAATTGTCACCACTGATATTTGGAGCTGCATGCTGCTTTATTCTCATCTATAGAGGTAAAAACTGTGACATCTACTTCTTTTTTAAAAAGCAAATTAAGTTCTCTACAATTAACCCCCAAACTCTCTGTGTCTCATCAGCTAGATTTGGCTTACACATACATCCTGGAATCAATTTTTCATTTCTTGGACCACCAATGGGCTTCCCTTTTCCAGGGCTGAACATAGAATCTGGCATCTTCTGAAGATCCTAGGTTGCTAGAGAGCAAGATGGATGCCTAACAAAACTAAACAGAATTCTGTTAGAAAGAAAGATGATAGGGAATTCTGCTGGGTAGGCAACTCACAGTGTGGACTGTTTAAATCCAAACAAGGGGTCAACATGGGGAAAACTTTAAAACACAAATTGGAGGATCATATTTCCAACCAAATTTTGAGTCCTGAGCCACAGTCCCTCAACCTCCCCTCAGCCCCAGATTCCTGGTTTGGGTTCAGGGAAAATCATCAAATTTTAAGTGACCAAAGTAATGGGTCACTATGAAGACTAAAGCCTTATAAAAACAGATTTTATTTCAAAACTTAATGCCAATGACCAAAAGGATCTTCCATTTGCTGCTATCTGACCTCCACTGCCTCTACTTATTTGCGCAAATGGCAAAGAATCCAACCATGCTTATTCAGCTCCCCACTCCTCTAGGAGACATGCTTAGTTTGCCTTTTGGGCCATCTCCGCCTTATGCCCCCCACACACACTCTTCAAGCCACTGCTTCAAGCCATGAAAGTGACAATGTTCTTGCATGACTATATTTCAGGCTTCATTGACACAGATGAGCCATGATTTAATAGGAGAGTTTTTGAAGTCTTGGGGTTTTGTTTCTGATAGGAGACAAAGATGTCCTTCAATGACTGTTACGTTTGTCACAAAAAGAGCCTGGATTTGGAAACCCTTGGCAGGCACGACATATTCTAATTCCCCCACATGACTCCTTCTGTAGCAGCCCAAAGGTCAAGACACACAGAAGGAGTTGGAAGTCCACAAAATTGTCTCTTCATTGAGCACAATGAAGCACAAAGAGGGCACAGAGGCGGAGCGAGTAATTAAATGAAACAAATCATGCTGACACGCTGGCAATCGACCCATGGAATTTTCTACTTGAAGGAGCACTTCAAGACAATCTGGCCCTCTGTAGTAGGAAAATAAGGGCCCACTCTAAAGTTATTTACATCTTAATCTTCAGAACCTATGAATATGGTGAGAGGACATTCACACATACTAGCAAAGTAAGGAAATTGAGTAGAGAGATTATCCTTGGATCATCTGAGCAGGCTCTCCACACACAGGGCCACCCACAGCACCGTGATCAGAGGTACAGCCATCCTGGAGTTCCAAGTCCACAGCTGTCTCCCTGCATTTACACACCACATCCTTCTTAGAAAGAGTTCTTGTCACTGATTATTTTTATAAACCTGGCACTATGCTGCTTTTGGAATGAGGATAGGTTAGAGGACACTGTCCTTGGTTTCCTAGGATTTGGGAATCATATGGGGAATTTTTCTTTTTGGATTGGCTCCTGATATTACATATATAAGTATAATGCAATGAAATTATTATTTTTAATAAGTCATTATTATAGGATAATAGACACATTTATGCCTTCCTTCCAACTAACAGATGTTTGATAAATGCTTCCATGTATCAATAACTTGTGAGCAGTAGTGTTGGAGACAGGGAAGGGAAAAGACAGCCTCTACCCTTAAAATTATTGCCATCTAGTTAGGGAAGTGGTTCATAAACACCATCCTGACAGTCTCTCTCTAGAGAGAGAGAGAGGAAGAAAGTGTGTGGAGTGAGGTTGTTGGAAATGGAGAATCTGGGAGGAGTTGGGTGAGGGGAACCATTACCAGAAATAGTATATGAAATAATTTTTCAGTTAAAAAAAGAAGAAAATAATAGACTTGAGCTAGAGGGTAATACATAGCATGGCTCCTTGGTGGTTAAATACTGTGAAAAAGGAGACACAAATATCACAATGTGTGGCAGGTGCTAGGGAAGGGAGTCATTATAAAACAAGGTAATAGGGCCTATTAGCTTACTGTAGCTGAGAGATTACCACAAACACAAAATAATTTATTTCATTAATTTTGGAGGTCAAAACTCTCAAGTCAAAGTGTTAGAAGAGCTATACTCCTTTTTGCAGCTCTAAGGAGGAATATATTTCTTAGAAATACAATCCTTTCTACCTTCTAAGGCTTCTTGCATTATTTTCCTTTTGTGGTCCAGCAATTGTATCACTGACTTCTACTTCCAACCATCATCTGCCGTATCTCTAGCTCTCTATATTAACAACCCAAAGGTAAGCACCCAGCCCTGGCCAGGCCGGTGACCTCCCCCAAGGATGCTTTCAGAGGGACTAAGAGCTTCTTGGTGCTGGCTGTAAGGGTGTGACTGGGATTGACTTCCTGTTTGACAAGCAGAATCTGGGAACCAGAAATAACACTTTAGAGGGAAGCAGAGGCAAATGGAAGACTCCAGGCAGATTCAAGCCCTCATTGGTCCTAGGAGGTACCATGCTTTGTGTAGCCTATCTTTGGACTCGGAAAATTAGACTATTAATTCTCTCCTTAGTCCATCCATCAGAGACAGTTGCTAAGCAACCAAGCCCTTGCTTCATCTATGCAGCATGTTTTCCGTATGCTCAGATCACGGGCGTTTCCTGCTTGTGTGCATCACTGACTTGTGTAGCAGGCTTTCTTTTGGTCCACCAACAAGCTCCCAAATCAAGACATGGATACATTATTAGGTATGGGTGCTTGGCCTTAGCTGAGGTCCGTTTCTTGCTAGCTCCTATAACTTAAACTGCTTCTCTTCATCTATATTTTGCCTCAGGGTTTTTATCTTTCTTGCATTTTGTATGTCTTACTCCATCACTGGCTGGCTGGCTGGTTGGCTGCCACCAGGTGTCCCCCTCTTTTTCTCCCTCTTCTTCTCCCTGTCGTCTCCTTTCCTCTCTTTTCCTCTCTCCCTAACCTTTCTATCCCCTCTCCTGTTTCCCCTCCCCTCCCTCCCTCCCTCCCTTTCTCTCTCTCTCTCTCTCTCTCTCTCTCTCTCTCTCTCTCTCTCTCTCCTTCTCTCTCTCTCTCTCATACACACACACCTAGATTCCTTCTCCTATTTATACTCTCTGCCCACCAGCCCTGCCTATCCCTTTACTGCCTAGCTACTAGCCATTCAGCTTTTTATTAGATTAATCAGGTGCCTTAGGCAGGCAAGGTAAAACAGCAACACATCTTTACATTATTAAACAAATGCAACATACCTTTGCATAGTTAAAGTAATATTCTACAACATAAATAAGTGTAACACATCTATACATGGTTACAGTAATATCCCACAACACTCACTCCTGCTCTATCTTGCCTGAACGTCCCAGTCCCCTGGCTATGATGTTCCAGGGTAACTTTGTCCACTATCTTCTGGTGTCCCCACTGCCACAAAATGTGAAGGAGAACATTCACCTGCAAGAGACGAGCAGAGGTGGCAAATTTTGCTAAGATAACAGGGTTACTTTTAAGATACTCAAAGGACTATCCATCATAAAATTCCCTTATTCACAATTTTACAACTTTTTATCGTTTTTTTTATTGGATGTTGTATGTCAGATAACATGCTCAGCCCAATCATTCACACAGAGGTTCAAAAAGCAAGGCAGGGGGAGAGAATTTCTTGAAAAGATCCTGGCTTGGTCAGCCAATGAGTCACTTATTTGGGCAGGATTAGCAAAGCTTCCAAACTTGAGCATCTTTCTCATTCCCAGTACCTCCTCTCAATGGATCTGAGCAAATAAGGAAACTAATCCAGAATATTCCCAACTGCCCATTACATGAAAGGTGCTATGTTAAGCTATATGAGCTCTCAACAAGCCATTAAGTAGAACCTTGTTCCTCAGACAGACACAACTATTAAGAGTAAATGACTTACAGAGAAATCAGGCACTAGGGAAAGGTCTGGAGATCTACAAAGATAACACCAACTAATAATCTAAGAAACAGAGGAGAGGCTACCTTAAATGCTCTCCCCTGATAATGAGATTGATGACTGTATATGCCACCCAATAGCCCTCATCCAGCAGCTGGTGGAAGTAGAAGCAGACACCCACAACTAATCACTGAAATGAATTGGAATCCAGTTGCAGAGAAGGACGGGTGATGGGCAAAGGGGTCCAGACCAGGCTGGTGAAACCCACAGAAACAACTGACCTGAACAACAGGGTGCTCTTGGTCCCCAGGCTGATAGCTAGGATACCAGCATGGGACTGATCGAGACCCCAGGAACGTGGGTTTCAGTGAGGAGATCTAGGAAATCTACAGGACCTCCTGTATTAGTTTAGAACTTATCCCTAGCAGAGGTGTGGACTTTGGGAGCCCAATCTACATACAGGGATACTCCCTGAGCCAAGACACACAGGGGGGGGGGCCTAGGCCCTATCCCAAAGGATATGATAGACTCTGATGACCCCCTATGGAAGGCCTCACCCTCCCTGGAGAGCAGAAAGGATGATATGTGATAGGTAACGTTTTACTTGGAGGGGAGGTGGTAGGGAGGAAGGGAAGGAGTGGCAACTTGGATCGACATGTGAAACAATCTTGTTTCTAATTCAAATAAAAAAAGAAATATAAATATATATAAAAAAGAGTAAATGACAACTGCCAACATTTACAGAGTTCTTACCAAGGTCTGTGTGTAGTATCTAATTTAAATACAAAAATAACCAGAATAGCACTGGAATTATCATTGCCCCTAATTTGTAACTGAAGAAGCAGACAAGAAAAAAATGCTATCTTTCTCAAGGATACAGAAAAGGTATAAGGATTAAAATTCACAGTGGAATCCTAAAGTTCTGTTTCTAATGGAATTGGCTGATTCACTAGTGGTGAATTCTGTTTATTAGGAGTAACTTAGGATAGAGATATTGATTATATAGCTAAACATAGAGGATGGAAAGAGAACACAAATGTGGAAATGATAAGAATGGAGGGATATAGGGCTCACTGATTTGTACTTGCGTCTTTCATAAGTTTGAATTATTTCCAAATAAATTATTTAATAAAATGTATTCCTATCTTGAGACATACTTCATTGTTAAATATAAGCTGAGTATGGTTAACACCTGTGCCAGTTTGATGGAGGATGGTTAATGTGATTGACATTTCATTGTCAAGCTTTTGTTTTGTTTTGTTTTGTTTTCCTTAGCATTCATAATTTTACTTTTAGTCATTTGTTGGTTTGTGACTTTTCCCATTTTTTTTCTGAGGGTGGTGATGGGGATGTCTTCTGTAAATGTTTGTCTTATTGGTTGATGAATAAAACACTGTGGCCAATAGGGCAGCACGACAGGTGGGTCTAGGAGATGAGGAGGATTCTGAAAAAGGTAGGCAGAGGGAGTCGAGATGTAGGACATGAGAGGAGTAAGAGGTCCCAGGACCTTTCTCCGGTAAGATAAGGCCACTAATACATAGATTAGTAGTTATGGGTTAGAAATTAAGTCAGAGCTAGCCAATAAGAAGCCCTAGAAACTGGCCAACAGCTTCATAATTAATATACTGTCTCATGTGTTATTTGAGGGCTGAAGCGATGACAGGACCCAGGCATTTGTCGGGAAAGAGTAGGTGTAACAGGGTGGTAAAGTGCATGGGGTGATACCTCAGCCAAGGGTGGAGAGTCCTCTTGTAGCTGCTAAAGATGCTAGCTGCATGTAGCTCATAACTGCGTTCTTCACTGGGAATTCTCTCAACTGACAGAGAACTGTCTTATCAACAGTTACCCTCCTTATAGGGAGACTGCCCATGACCTGTGGCTGAATGATTGGTAACACTAAACCTGCTTCCCCTCCAGCATAACTTATGGAACTTAGAAATTCCATCCCAACTTGCAGTAAAAGTGGGTAGGACCTCTGTTAGAACCATCCTCTGCCTCGTCATTTTCTCAACTTTTATCCAGGTGTCTTTCCATAGAGAACTCACAATCAGCCTTCCACACAGAACACATCTCAGAATCTATTTCCTAGGGAACTCCACATAGGCTGTGTTTCTTTGGTTTGACACACACTGTCAAGCAAATGACTACACTTCGTATCACTAAAATGTAGAAGTCTTGACAATGTTGTTTTCAGAAAAGTCAAACTGCTCACTATTAACCTACTACTCTTTTCAATAATGTCTCATATTACTCATTCCTAATTCTCATATCTTTTTCAAAGTCTTTTCTGTATATCTTCTTGAGTCTAGTGACCTTAATACTGTAGGGCATGAGCTCTGACACGCAGAACCTTTGAGTGTTCAGATTCAGTATGTCAATCATCAAAGTCTATAGGCATCAGTAGTCTGATTGACTAAGTGAAGATGATATTAGCTTCTATCCCATAAATTTAATTATGTAGGGTGATTAAATCAATTAATATAATGATGATTTATGCTATTCAGTAAATAGTGTGTAAATTAATTTGAAAGACAGCAAAGGATGTATATGGGGGGCCATGCAAGGAGGAAAGGGAAGGTAGACATGATTTAATTATTTCATAATGTCAAAAAATTAAAAATAATGCTTGACCTATAATTAGAATATGAAAGATTATAAATTATCTATTAGAGTATAGGTAGTTCATGACTGACACTTCTGTAGCAGCAATATGTGATCTCATTCAAAGGTCATGCTAACCAAAATGTGTTAGTATGCATAAATACAAAACTACAAATAATTGGAAGAAGATTTGTAGTATACTAAGTTTTCTGTGTATAGGCTTCAGCAATATTTAATTATGTTTCAAAGTGCCTATGATCAAATAATTATATTTTATTTGGTTATAGTTCATCTGATCACAGGACTAGGATATGTGTTGACTTAGACATACCTTGAGTATTTCCATGTTTCTTTCAGAAAACAAAAAGGTGTATAAAGTGCCAGGGATTGAGCAATGCTATGAACTTGAAGACTAAGTTTTTGGAAGAGAAACTAAAAGAACAAAGTATAAACAAAGTGTTGGTGGACATTTCTTTCTTGCCCACCAGTTCCCAAATAACCAACATGGAGACTTAATATGAATTATAAATGCTTGGTTGTAGGGGAAGATGTAGCCACGCCTACTTAGGGGCTGGCTATAGTTTCCCCTACAATTCCCCTTCAGCTTCCCCTACACTTGGTCAACAGCTCAGGCTAGTTACTAGCTAACTCTTACATTTTACATTGACACGTATTTCTTATCTATGCTTTGCCACATGGCTTGGTAACTTTTCTCAGTATGCCCATCTTGTTTCTTCTGTGTCTGCTTACAACTCCCCCAACTCCACCCACCTTCGAAGCATCCTCCTAGTCTGGCTCTCCTGCCCAATCTCTTCCTGCTCAGATATAGGCCAGTCAGTTCCTTGTTAACCAGTGAGGTTACACATATTCACAGTGTACAGAAGAATTATTCCACAGAAATAAAGCACTATTTAAATTTGCAAACCATTTTTTGCAAACGATGCCTCTTGCAGTATTTCAAAAATAATTTACACACTGCATGTCCTACAAATGCCTTTACACTAGCATTCTGGTACACAGAAAGGTAAACACTGATATATCAACTGTTCTAAATTTCAGCTTGATGAATTTTGTTTCGTGGGATTGAGGGGGGAAAACAGAATCTTCCTCATTTTTTTACAGGGAAATATGTGTCCCTTTAGAATGTTTCAGTGTTTGATGTGGTTGGTTTGAACTCATAGTCACTAAATTAATGTGTCAGTGTCACATTAAGGAAAAAAAATCAAAGAATTTTCCCTTAGTGTCATTTAACCAAGAACAAGTCCACATTTTAATTCTCTACTCCATGGTCCCTGTATCTTCCATCCTTCCTATTTGTCTGTTGAATGAGTCTGACTCTGTTTCTGTGTAAAGGATGTTATGTCAATATGCGCCCCCCCCCCCCGTGTGTGTGTGTGTGTGTGTGTGTGTGTTTCTGAGTGTGTCTGTGTCTATGTAGTTTATCCCTAACAAAGAGCTTTGAACTACACTTATTGAACAGCACAGGAAGCATCCTGAGGGAAAAGCAATGAGGGTTACTTCACAGACATCTTTAACAGAGTTTTACAAAGAACTAAGTCAGTGACTACAATTGATCCCGACTGACCCAGATACCAGACAGTTTTACAAATATCATTGTTGATCAAGCAATGTCCATATGCTGCATTCAGCATGTATGATAGATATTCATCTTATAAGACAGTTTTCAGACTATGTTTGCTATTATCAGCAAGTAATTATCATAGAACTTATTCATCACTCTAGGTTGGGGCATGGACAAATTCATAGATTACAGCTTTGCAATAGCTTAGGCTGTAAAAGTTGATTACATTGGAAATCCAAGGCAAGTGAAGTTAGGTTTGTTGTTTCATTGTTCTCTTAAAGGTGGATTTAAACAAACAGGCAGAGTACAACAGTGGGATAGTAGTCTTAAGTGACCTTGGGATATAATATTAACTCTGGCTATAAATCCACCAAAACTTCAGTCTCTTAGATTGTAAGAGATATTTTCAGCATAATATTGCATCACTATGCTTGAGAAGATTTACTCATAGAACCACATTTATATCTAATCTAAACTTGGTCCTAAAGCTCCTGTTTATATCATTGCACACAGTCAAAGCAAGGCATTTCTAATGCCATTTCAAGTCACTATCACTATTAGAAGGAAAGTCTTTAAACACCATTCCTTATTATGAAAACACTAGGGCTCTTGAGCAAGTTACTTCACCTCTCCTGGTCCATGCCATATGGATAACAGAAACCTAACTCATAGAGAGCTTGTAAAGAACAAGTGTAACTAATACACATATGAGGTTCTCAGAACCTGGATTAGAACATAATAAGAACAATGTGAGTGTTCCCTACTGTACTTTAATATTATCATAATAGTCATCATTGCTATTATTAAATATAAGCCTATTTCATGGATCTTCTATATTCAAAATTAAATCATGTGTTTATATTACATGACATTCCAGTCTTTATGTGTTAATGAATTCTGGAAATTATACTTGTGATTATTCTTTCTTTTGGAAAATCTCAGACAACGTATTTTCACAACGTTTATGTCCCCCAACTCTTCCCAAAACCACTCCTACCTCCCTACCCACACAACCTCATGTTCTGTCTTTTTAAGTCCAATATGCACACTTGTATTTTTGCTCTTTTCACAGTGTGATAGGAACTGACTATGAGACTTCAAAGGGCCAAATAAAGTCTCCTAATTCTTCCTGCTTAACAACAAAGAAAATATTTAATTCTTTTTTTTCCTAATTGGTGACATTTGTTCAGTTCCTAATGGAAGAAGTATAGGACTCAAAGGCTGGAGTGACTTAAAAATTAGAGTTCATTTTAGATCCTTCCAAATTCCTGGAGGGCAAACTAAAGTTCTGGGACTAATGAGAGCAAACTTTAAGATAATTACCAGAGCTCGTCATAGGATACTACATTTGAAAGACTTTGTTTTCTAAATATAAAATGCCTTAGTCTTTTAGATCTTTTACTTTTTCCATGTAAAAGGAGCATATAAATGAATATAAATAATACAAAAGTCAACACAAGCTTTAAGACTCAACATTCTGCTCAGGTAGTAACAATAATTTTAATGCAACAATACTTGAGGGCAAGGAGTCAGACCCTCCAACAGGTACTTATAATTGGGTGGTAAACAAGAATTCTGGGAATTATTGGTGGGAAAGAAGAGGTGAGTAGTGGCAGCTATACAATTACAGGCAGCTTATAGCCATGTCAGCCTATTCCTAGACACAAGCTAAAATATGAGCATCACTGGTCCCACTGTCTGCTCTGTGAGGTCCAATGTGAGGCTTGGTAAAGCTGGCTTCAGCCTTCCTTTCTAGATCTCCTCCATCTTTCAGAGGCTTATTTACCTCTTCCTTACCCAGCATGCACCTAATTTCAAGACCTCCTCCCAGCAAAATAAAAATGGAACTCCTAACATTGTATTTTTAATGTATTCACATGTCCTCCAAGCTCTGAGGAGAAGGAGGGCTTCCAAGGACTGCAGGAATCAGGGAGCATTCAAGGGAAGCAGAGTTTCAGTTAGACAGACGACTAGGCTCAGGGGACCTAGTGTGTGATGTGCTTACTAAAGTTAATAATGCAATGTATGCATGCCTCAGAATTGCTAAGAGGTTGGTTTCCTGTGTCCTGCCACAAATAACTGAGATGTGCGTAAGATGATGCACATGCTAGCTAGCTTAAATCAGACATCCTGCAATGTAAAGACATTTCAAATGTTTGTCACATACACCATAAATACATACCATTTGATTTGCCAATTAAAAAGTGGCTGTGTTTTAATCAGCCCTTTAAAAATTCCAAACAAGGTTTCCTTCAGGAAGCCCAGAGGATATTTGATTTCCTTTCTAATTCCTTTGTAGTTTCTAGATTTTATAAACCTCTTTGCAAAATATTTCATAAGACCTTTCCAGTGACTGATCTCTGTCTTCCACAGATGCCACTTCACTCTGCTTTCACATTTATAAAAGAAGAAAGTCAAGTCACAGAGGATAATGTGTCTCTTCCAGGCTCTGAAAGGTTCTGGGTCTCTTCTTGTTCTCTGTTTTAATTTGTTGAATAAATTATTTTTGAAATTAATGGTGACACATAGTAAATAATTCTCAATAACTTTCCAATAATTTTCTTACTGTTTTTGAAATTGAAATCATACTAGGCTAGAAGAACTCACCATCCTCCCAACTCAGAGTCTCAAGCAATTAATTAAGCCATGTCAGTCTTGGCAGTATTAAGGTATTATATAACTGATTTGAGAATAAATAGTACAAACACAAGGCATTTCTAAAAGGGAACATTGCCAGAAAATAACTAAATATAATGCTACCATAACAATAAAGATGGGGCATTTCCCCAAACTTTGACAAGCAAGCTGCTGTCCAGAGAAAGCTGTGGACCCTGGTGGGAGGAGGGAGGATGGACAAAGGAGGAGGAAGATCTTACAAGTTGAAGTTTGTAGGTGAGGTAAACACATACTCAGTATCACACACCAGCATCTTTGTGTTTAAAACAGTAAGATTTTAAGCACTGCTAGAAAGACTCTGATAAGTCCTCTTATAAAAATTTTCTTCACATACAATTTCTTTGGAAAGCAAAATATGCTATTTGTTCCACATCTAAGAAAAGGGTACAATGTTAGAACAAAGGAATGAAGTACTATCATTAAATACACAACTGTCTTCTCTCTCAAAGAGCCTGGATATAATCAAGAAATACTTACATACCTATCGCATAAATCATATCCTTGCATTGTAAACAAACCACAAAATGTCAGATCCCACACACATGAATACACCTAATATCAGTTCAAAGTATTACTAATTACAATGTACCTTTATATTGATCTTTCTGTTGTTATAAACCCATGAAGAGGTAATTATTATTGAAACCTCCATTTCACAAATGAAGAAATTGCTATTGAGAGAACAAAGGCAATTGACTCACACTCTTTTTTTTTTTTGTCCAGACAGAGCATATGTTGCTGGTATGAGTGCTGCTGGAGGACTGGTCCTGCTGCATTGAGTATTCATAGGGGCATCCAATAGAATAGATCATCATGGTTGGATGGCATTTGCCTACTGCATAGTGAACTTGCTCTCACATGAGCCAACAGCTGGGGGATACTCCACTGCACCATGCTTCTCTGCTGTGGCCTGGCAGCCAGGTTGGTGACAAGCACTCATCAACAAACCTGTATCTTTTGACTCAGTCTTCCTTTGCTTTGCGTCTTCAACACTTTTTTGTAACTATAATTCTTTCCGACAGCCACCTGAGTTCTGCTGCCACATTAGGGTACCCAAATAACACACAGAGATTAATATTAGTAACAATACTGCTGGCCAATGACTATGATTTCTTATTTGCTAGCTCTGTCTTAAGTATAAACCATAACCATTGATCTATATATTTTATAAAGACTTATCTTATTGAGGACACCAGCAGCATGCATCCTCTCTTCACAGGATCACATGATGACTCTCCTGTTTACTACATTTCCCAGAATCCTCCCTCTCTCCTAGTCCCACCTAACTTGCTTCTCTATTGGCCAACAGTCTTATCAACCAATAAGACAAACATATACACAGAAGGACTTCCCCAATCACTTTTGCTCCGACCACTCAGGCCAGCTAAGCATGACTTACATTGTTCAGTCCACTCTCTGTGTAACAACCATTAATCTTACCCCATTGCTTCCAAAGGTTAACACTAAAGCTCCACGCTTTGGTGAGGGCCCTGTCAAGGCTAGAGATGGCATGAGTGAAGTGCTGGAAAAAAAACATATAGACCAGGTGGCTTCAGACATTTCCTCTCAAAATGCCTTTTTCATAAAACTCACCCTTCCTACACAAACACACAGATTCCAATTGCCTCCACTACAGATATGGTAATATTCCACCTGTATATCCATTTTGAGCAATTTATAACTCTGAAATTCTAAAAAAAAAAAAAAAAGTGGTTTCTTAAGCATTTCACAGGCACTTATAGGTACCCAAAGAATGAGATTGATATCTACCTTGGTTACCATTCCTAGAGCCTCCATCCAGTAACTGATTGAAGCAGAAACAGGCACCCACAGCTAAGCATTGAACCATGCTCCTGGAATCCAGTTGGGGAGACGGAGGAGGGATGAGCAAAGGAGCCAAGACAGTGCTGCAGAAACCCGCAGAAACAGTTGACCTGACCTAGTGAGAGCATGGAGACCCTAGTCATAAAGCTGGAGAAACAGCATTGAACCAAAACAAGCCCTCTGAATGTGGGTGCCAGCTAGGAGGCCAAGACAGTCTATGGGACTTCTAACAGTGGAGCCAGTCTTTAACCCTAGAGCACAAATGGACATTGGGAGCCCATTCCCTATGGAAGGATACTATTGCAGCCCAGATACAGCAAGGAGGGCCTAGGCCCTCCCCCAAATGATAAAACAGACTTTGAAGGTCCTTGGTGGAAGGCCTCACTATCTCTGGGGAATAGTTGGGGGATGGGTTGTGGGGGGGTTGGTGGGGAACATGGGAGGATGAGAGGGCGAGGGAATTGGAGGATGGATATGTAAATATGAGTAGTAATTAAATAATTTAAATTAAAAAAGTAGGAGACGGAGATTGGATTAGGTGAATCTAACCTTAGCATCCATGGCTCATCCATTCACTGTAAAGGAACTTCATATGGATAGATGAAAACCAGATAACAGTGTTCGAGAGCTCTAGAATGAATGTGATCAGGTTGAAAAGATAAGAGTGACCCAACAGAGTGATGTTGGAGTGGGACAGATCCTATGGTAAGAAATCAAATATTATTTGGGTCTTTGTGCTTCGCCATTTTCTCAGTACCAATTTTTTTCTCATCAAGGTCCTCACATCAAAGACATCTCTACTCTTTTACCTCCCAGCTCATAACAAAAGAGTGCCTGTTTATAACCGTGTCTAATTGTCAACAAGTAGAAATTATTATGGATTTACAAATACAGACAATGACTTGATGGTTTTTTTAATAACTGTTATTCAATCTAGAACACCCAGACACTTTCTTAGGGTTGGTGAAAAGAAAAAACAACTCAGAAGTTTTATATCTCAAGTATCTATGACACCATTGTTTTGGTGGAGTTTTAGAGGTTTGTTTCTGATTTTTCTTAATTTACCATCCCAATCATGTGGTTGAGCTTTCTGAATAGCTTTCTCGGCACTCATCTGTGGGTCTTTTGTGTGGCAGCCCTACACACATCTCAGTATTATGCACAGATCCTGATTTACTTTATGATGACTTAGAAAAAAGTGGTAATGTTATGGCTGAAGAATTTGTTATAATATTGGACCTTTGGCTAGCCTCAAAAGGACCAATTGTTCACCATCCCAAATTGCAGCAGCTCCCTCCCTCCCAGAGTTACTACTGAAGCATTTGACTGTCTGGGTGGGCTCCTGGTAATAATTAAATTGCCATCTTCATTAAGTCCTAGAAGGAACCAGCAACAGAAAGTACCAACTGCAATGCTTACAGTAACATTTAACCATCACCAGGAGGGTGACTTGAAGGGCTCTTTTGTGTTCTGTCTCTGTTCTGGCCTTAAAGCTAAAAACATCAGATAATAAAGCACCCTTTGGAAACTGAATATTTTACTGGGTTCTTGCTTACAGCAGGATGTTATTATTTTTTGACACTTCATTTCCACAATTGGGCAGAAGTTTTGGAAACTCATTAAAGTCTACTTCAAGTAGCATGTGATTCAAATGCCAATAATGATTAATGTTTGAATGCTTAGCCGTGGATTGCAGTTTGGGGAGAAAAGAAGAAACAGGCTGGGAAGAAAGTATTATGGAGGCTAGTGGGCCCAGGCAGGACCAGCCCTATTAACAGTCATTCAAGGAAGTGGGAGGGACTCACTCTGCCCTACCCTTTGCTATTAGCTCTCCATAGATTCTGGGAGAGGGGGAAATCATTACCTTAGTTGTATCACTTAGCTGTGCCACCAGGCTCCTACAGATACTCTAAATTCAAGGCAATACAGATGGCCTTATTTAATGTTTGTGAGTCACAACACAAAATGACTAAACCTGAGAGGGATTTATGAGAAGAGGCAAGGGAAAAGAGAGATGATCAGGAGTTGGGGATGTCAGTGATCAATATGCGAGGTGAACAAATGTGAATTTGGGAAATATCAATATTTGTTAAATACTAGAAAGATGTTGATTACCGAAAATATCTGAGAGTTCAAAAATGAGTATTAATTCTCCTTCCTCCAACTGTTTGGAATAAAAAAGAAAAGAAAACAAAATATCTTTAAGCTCTCATCACCCATTTTTAAAACTAAGAGATTAGATATATTGAGCTGAGTTTTTTAAATAAAAAGATAGAAACAGTGATGCAAACAAATAATAGAACTTGACACAAGTCCCGGCACTCAAGAACTCAAGAAACTGAGGCAGGAGGATGAAAAGTTTGGGCCAGCTCCAGCTATCCAGAACATTTTAGGCCAACTGAGGCTACATAGTAAAATTCTCTCTCTCTGAGAAAGAGAGACAGAGAGAGAGAGAGAGAGAGAGAGAGAGAGAGAGACCTGGCACCTGCCATTAATCCCAGCATTCCAGAGGCAGAAGCAGTCAGATCTCTGTGAGTTTGAGACCAGCCTGGTCTACAAGAGCTAGTTCCAGGACAGCTTCCAAAGACACAGAGAAACCGTGTCTCAAAAAAAAACAAAAAAAATAATAAAAATTAGAGAGAGAGAGAGAGAGAGAGAGAGAGAGAAGAAATCTGAGGTTGGCAGTTGTGACTGATGTGACAAATCACTAACTTGGGGCTCCGGGACCATTCTGCCATGCTTCCCCGCTCTCTGCCAACCTAAAATTTAAGATAGATTTTAAACTCCTGGCATTAAGTCTGAATTCCAGAATGAAGCCAGAAACAAGAGTCAAGAATGAATAAAAAAGCAATGTGACCTGTCCTTGGAGGTCACTTTGGAAGTCACAACAGACTCACACACCCAGTCACAGTTCCTTGTCCAAAGTTAGTTCCCTCATCACACCTCAATCACAAGGAAACAAGAGGCAATAGATAGCATGTAGTTTAACTAAGCCCAGCAGAGACTAAATCTGGAACAGCAAGCAGCAACCTCTGCTACTCAGGTCACCTTTCTAGGATAGCTAAACGTATTGATGAGATTCGACATTAAAATACTCCGCTCATGGAGCTCATTGCAGGAGAAGGAGCAGCCCCTCTCTCCAACCTGACCCAACCCCTGCAACCTTCTTTACCCCCAGCTGCAACACTGCTGACACTGTCCGTCACTGCTGACACTGCCTGTCACTGCTGGCACTGTCCATCACTGCTGACACTGTCCGTCACTGCTGACACTGTCTCTCACTGCTGACACTGCCTGTCACTGCTGACACTGCCCATCACTGCTGACACTGCCCGTCACTGCTGACACTGTCTCTCACTGCTGACACTGCCCGTCACTGCTGACACTGTCTGTCACTGCTGACACTGCCTGTCACTGCTGACACTGTCCATCACTGCTGACACTGCCCATCACTGCTGACACTGCCCATCACTGCTGACACTGTCCATCACTGCTGATACTATCCAGCAGATGAAACCTGACCTTTAAATTAGAGAAGGTCTCTGAGTGTCTAGCTCATGCTTTCTCTGTCTACACTGTTTGCAGGTGTGAAATACAAGATGCTTGTGACTAGAAGTAACTGCAGTTTCAAGAAGAAGAACAAGCTCACTTCTGCAACTGCTAATGGGATGATCAGGAGACAGTGCAGCATCCAAATTGTGATGACAAGAGAAAGGCAGCAAAGAGAGTGCAAAGAGTGCAGAGGTGAGCTGCTTCGGCCCCTGCCTTGGGCCCAACTTCCACCTGCCCACCCTGGGAAATCCTGCCCCCGGGTCTGCAGGCAGACTGAATCAGTCCCTGGGACCCTGACTCTGCTGAGATCGCTGGGCTGTTCCGGCCCCCCACAGAGTGCAGAGGTGAGCTGCTTCAGCCCCTGCCTTGGGCCCAACTTCTGCCTGACCACTCTGAGAACTCCTGCTCAAGGGTCTGCATACAAGACAACTTGACCCCTGAGGACCAAGCAATCAAAAGCAACACAGAGTTTTCTGACATCTCTGTGCCAGTCCTGCTCTCACCCACCTGGAGAGCAAGTGCCTCAGACCTAGCTGCATCCAACTTGAGACCCACAGAGTATCAGAGCCAATTGCACACACCTGAAGAGAACACCAGACCCATACACACCAGGAAAGGGAGTAATACCACCTGTACCCACTTAAAGAAGAGATGAGAAGACGACAATATAAGAACACATCCAACAACAGGAAAACCAGTATGACACCACCAGAGTCGAGGAACTCTACACCAGCAAGACATTAACATCCCAACACAGAAGGAGCAGAAGAGAGCAACCTTAAAAACAACTTCATGCAGATGATAGAGACCCTAAGAGAGGAAATCAGAAAATCCTTCAGAAAAATGGAAGAAAAGACAAACCAAAAGATGCAAGAAATCAAGGAAAGCCAAAAAATCCAAGAAAATACAAATAAACAGCTGAAGGAAACAGTTCAGGACCTGAAAACTGAATTAGAGACACTAAAGAAAACACAAACTGAGGGAATGCTGGAAGTGGAAAAGCTGAGTAAACAATCAGGACCACAGATGCAAGAATAACCAACAGAATACAAGAGATGGAAGACAGAATCTCAGAGGCAGAAGATAAACTAGAGGAAATAAACTCATCAAGCAAAGAAAATTTAGAGTCTAACAAATCCATAACACAAAATATCCAGGAAATATGGGAAACCATGAAAAGAACAAACCTAAGGATAATAGGTATAGAAGAAGGTGAAGAAACCCAACTCAAAGATACAGCAAACATGCTCAACAAAATCATAAAGAAAACATTCACAACCTAAAAAAAAGACATGCCAATGAAAGTACAAGAAGCCTACAGAACACCCAAATAGAGTGGACCAGAAAAGAAAGTCACCACGCCACATAATAATTAAAACACCAAACGTACAGAATAAAGAAAAAATATTAAGAGCAGCAAGGGGAAAAGGCCAAGTAACATATAAAGGCAAACCTATCAGAATTACACTAGACTTTCCCATGGAAACTCTGAAAGCCAGAAGGTCCTGGATAGATATTCTACCAACTCTGAGAGAACACGGATGCCAGTCCAGAATACTATATCCAGCAAAGCTTTCAGTCACTATAAATGGCGAAAACAAGATACTCCACGACAAAACCAGATTTAAACAATATGTAACAACTAATCCAGCCCTACAGAAAGTACTGAAAGGAAAACTCCAACCTAAGGAAATTAACTACACTCATATAAACATAAGCAATAGATAATCCCACTCTACAAAAACACAAAATAAAAGGCAGGGTAAATCCACATACAATACCAGTACCAATAACAAATCAAAAAACAAACAAGAATAAACACTCAGTGGACCTTAATTTCCCTCAATATTAATGGTCTTAACTGGCCTATAAAAAGACACAGGCTAACAGATTGGATATGAAGACAGAATCAATCCTTCTGCTGCATACGAGAAACACACCTCGAATTCAAAGATAGACATTACCTCACAGTAAAGGATTGGTATAAGATATTCCAATCAAATGGACCCAAGAAATGAGCTGGGGTAGCTATCCTAGTATCTAACAAGTTAGACTTCAAACTAAAATCAATCAAAAGAGATGAAGGTCATTTCATACTCATCACAGGAAAATTCCATCAGGAAGAAATCTCAATTTTAAACATCTATGCCCCAAATACTAAGGCACCGACATTCGTAAAAGAAACATTATTAAAAGTCAAATCACAAATAAGGCCTCACACAGTTATAGTGGGAGACATCAACACCCCACTCTCACCAATTGACAGGACCACCACACAGAAACTTAACAAAGAGACAAAGGAACTACCAGAAGTTATGACCCTATTGGGACTAACAGACATCTATAGAACTTTCTATCCAAACACAAAAGAATATACCTTTTTTTCAGCATCACATGGAACCTTCTCAAAAATTGACCACATACTCGGCAACATAGCAAACCTCAACAGGTACAAAACAATTGGAATAATCCCCTGTGTCTTATCAGACCACCATGCTTTAAAGTTAGAAATCAAAAACAAAACAAAGTGCAGAAAACCTACGAACTCATGGAAATTGAACAACACGTAATTGCAACATTCCTGGGTCAAGGAAGAAATAAAGAAATTAAAGACTTCCTAGAATTCAATGAAAATGTAGAAACAACATACCCAAACTTATGGGACACTTTGAAAGCAGTACTAAGAGGAAAGTTCATAGCTCTAAGTGCTCACATGAAGAAACTAGAGAATAGCCACACCAGAGATTTGACATCACAGCTGAAAGCTCTAAAACAAATGGAAGCAAATTCACCCGAGAGGAGCAGACACCAGGAAATAATCAACTGAGGGCAGAAATCAATAAAGTTGAAACAAAGAAAACAATTCAAAGAATCAATATAACAAAGACTTGGTTCTTTGAAAAAATCAACAAGATAGGCAAACTGTATCCAAACTAACCAAAAGGCAGAGAGGGTACATGCAAATTAACAAAATCAGAAATGAAAGGGGGGACATAACAGACACTGAGGAAATCCAGAGAATCTTTAGGTCATATTTTGAAAACCTGTACTCTACAAAATTTGAAAATTTAAAGGAAATGGACAATTTTCAGGACAGAAATCACTTACCAAAACTGAATCAAAAACAGATAAGCAACTTAAACAGACCTATAACCTCCAAGGAAATAGAAGCAGTCATCAAAAGTCTCCCAACAAAAAAAGCCCAGGGCCAGATGGATTCATTGCAGAATTCTACCAGAAATTCAAAGAAGGGCTAATACCAATACTCCTCAAATTGTTCCACACAATAGAAGCAGAAGGGACATTGCCAAACTCTTTTTACGAGGCTTCAAAAACCTTGATACCTAAGCCACACAAAGACACAACAAAGAAAGAGAACTACAGACCAATATCCCTCATGAACATTGATGCAAAAATTCTCAATAAAATACAGGCAAATTGAATCCAAGAAGACATCAGAGAAATCATCCACCATGATCAAGGCTTCATCGGAGGGATGCACCGATGGTTCAACATAGGAAAATCCATCAATGTAATCCACCATATTAACAGACTGAGGGGGAAAAAAACACATAATCATCTCACTAGATGCCCAAAAAGCCTTTGACAAAATCCAGCACCCCTTCATGATAAAGGTCTTGAAGAAATCAGAGATAAGAGGAATATACCTCAACATAATAAAAGCAATATACAGCAAGCCAACAGCCAACATCAAATTAAATGGAGAGAAACTCAATCCAATTCCTCTAAAATCGGGGACAAGACAAGGCAGTCCACTCTCTCCATACCTCTTCAATACTGTCCTTGAAGTTCTAGCTAGAGCAATAAGACAACAAAAGGAGATGAAGGGAATACAATTTGGAAAGGAAGAAGACAAACTCTCACTATTTGCAGATGATATGATAGTCTACATTAGTGACTCAAAAAACTTTACCAGGGAATTCCAACAGCTGATAAACACCTTCAGCAAAGTGCCAGGATACAAGATTAACTCAAAAAAATCAGTAGCCATACTATATACCGATGACACATTGGTGGAGAAAGAAATCAGAGAAACATCACCCTTTACAATTGCCACAAACAACATAAAATACCTTGGGGTAACACTAACCAAAAACGTGAAAGACCTGTACAGTAAGAACTTTGAGTCTCTAAAGAAAGAGATTAAAGAAGATACCAGAAAATGGAAAGATCTCCCATGCTCTTGGATAGGTGGGATCAACATAGTAAAAATGGCAATCTTACCAAAAGCAATCTACAGATTCAATGCAATCACAATCAAAATCCCAACAATTCTTCACAGACCTTGAAAGAACAATTCTCAACTTTATATGGAGAAACAAAAGACCCAGGATACCCAAAACAACCCTGTACAATAAAGGAACTTCTGGAGGCATCACCATCCCTGACTTCAAGCTCTATTACAGAGCTATAGTCCTGAAAACAGCTTGGTATTGGCACAAAAATAGACAGGTAGACCAATGGAATAGAGTTGAAAATGCTGATATTAACCCACACACTTATGAACACCTGATTTTTGACAAACAATCCAAATTTATACAATTTAACAAAAAGAACATCTTCAACAAATGGTGCTGGCATAACTGGTTGCAGACATACAGAAAACTGCAGCTAGACCCAAGCCTATCGCCTTGCACAAAAGATAAGCCAAAATGGATCAAAGACCTCAACATAAATCCAGCCACACTGAACCTATTAGAAGACAAAGTGGGAAATACCCTTGAATTAATTGGTACAGGAGATGGCTTCCTGAATATTACACCAGTAGCACAGACACTGAGGTCAACAATTGACAAATGGGACCTCCTGAATCTGAGAAGCTTCTGTAAGGCAAAGGACACAGTCAGCAAGACAAAAACGGCAGCCCACAGACTGGGAAAAATATTCACCAACCCCACATCTGACAGAGGGCTGATGTCCAAAATATACAAAGAACTCAAGAAGCTAGTCTCCAAAACACCAAACAACCCAATTAAAAAGTGGGGTACAGAACTAAATAGACAATTCTCAATAGAGGGATCTGAAATGGCTGAAAGACACATAAGAAAGTGTTCAACATACTTAGCCATCAGGGAAATGCACATCAAAACAAATCTGAGATACCATCTTACTCCTGTCAGATTGGCCAAAATCTAAAACACCAATGACAGTTCATGCTGCAGAGGATGTGAAAGAGGAACACTCCTTCGCTGCTGGTGGGAGTGCCAACTTATACAGCCACTTTGGAAATCAGTATGACGACTCCTCAAGAAAATGGGAATCAGTCTACCACAAGATCCAGCAATTCCACTCTTAGGCATATACACAAAAGAAGCACATTCATACAACAAGGACTTCTGTTCAATGATGTTCATAGCAGCACTATTTGTAATAGCCAGAAACTGGAAGCAACCTCAATGTCCCTCAACTGAAGAATGGATAGAGAAATTGTGGTACATTTACACAATGGAGTACTACTCAGTGGAAAAAAAACAATGGAATCTTGAAATTTGCAGGAAAATGAATGGAACTCGAAGAAACCATTCTGAGTGAGGTAACCCAATCACAAAAAGACAAACATGGTATGTACTCAGTCATATGCGAATTTTAGACATAGCATAAAGGATTACCAACCTACAGTCCACACTGCCAAAGAAGCTAATAAACAAGGAGGACCCTAAGAGAGACATACATGGTCCCCTGGAAAAGGGGAATAGGTCAAGATCTCCTGAGCAAATTAGGAGCACGGGAAGTGGGTGGAGGGAGCTAGGACAATGAGAAGGTGAGAAGAGGAGGGATGCAGAGGACATGAGGGAGCAGAAAGGTTGAGTCACAGGATGAATAGATGATAACAAGAATGGAGATACCATAATAGAGGGACACATTTTTGGTTTACAGAGAAATCAGGCACTAGGGAAATTTCTGGAGATCTACAAAGATGACACCAGCTAACAATCTAAGCTACAGAGGAGAGGCTACCTTAAATGCCCTACCCTGATAATGTGATGGATGACCAACTTATATGCCATCCTATAGCCTTCATCCAGCAGCTGGTGGAAGTAGAAACAGACACCCACAACTAATCACCGAATTGAACTGGATCCCAGATTCAGAGAAGGACGAGTGAAGAGCCAAGCGGTCCAGACCAGGCTGGTAAAACCCACAGAAACAGCTGACCTGAACATTGGGGAGCTCTTGCTCCCCAGACTGATAGCTGGAATACCAGCATGGGACTGAATCAGACCCCAGGAACATGGGTCTCTGTGAGGAAACCTCGGAAACCTATGAGACCTCCTGTAGAAGTTCAGTACTTATCCCCAGGCTAGGTGTGGACTTTGGGAGCCCATTCCACATAGAGGAAAACTCCCTGAGCCAAGATACATGGGGGTGGGCCTAGGCCCTATCCCAAAGGATATGATAGACTCTGATGACACCCTATGGAAGGCCTCACCATCCAGGGGGAGCAGAAAGGATATGTAATAGGTAGGGTTTTAGCTGTGGGGGTTGGTAGGGGAGGATGGGAGGGAGAAGGGAACTGGGATTGTCATGTAAAGCAATCCTGTTTCAATTTTTAAAAAGTTGAAATAAAATGAGGGGATTGAGCAAAGCAAATATTCTTTGGAATTATATTACAATTCTTTAATGAATGATAGAAATCAATTTAGTTAAAAAAAAAAAAAGAGAGAGAAAGGCACCAAAGACTAAAGGTCCAATGAGATACCAGTGCCAGCAGGACTATACTAGCCTTTTCACAAATAGTGCCATACAATTATTGTAAGAATCCTATGAGATAGATGCCACCTGTTTTTAAAGGCCAGGAGAAAAAGACCTCTAGTCTTTTATTGCTGTTATCTGCTTGTTAATGTTTCCTAAAGGTGCAGGTTCCTTAGCCTCTAGTGTGGTCCTGTTCGCAAGTGTTTGAAACATAACAAAGTGAGAACAATTGGGTGTTTTTAAGTCATGGGGCAGAGGGTGAGGTGCAGGTCATCAAAACAGATGTTAAACCCTGTTGCCTTCTTCCTCTCTCACATATTTCACATGAAAATAATGGTTTTTGCATGAATTTTGTTGTTAGTTTCTCAGAGAGGTGTTTCTTGCTTTATTGGAATTTTTGTTTGTCAGGAGCTGCTTTGCCATCCTCAGACACCACAATTCACTCAATGGACAACTTTCTGTTGCATTACCTTCTTTGCTTTCAATATAATTAAAAATCTTTTGGAAGTCAAAAAAAGAAAGGAAGGAAGGAAGGAGAGAGAGAGGGAAGGAAGGAAGGAAGGAAGGAAGGAAGGAAGGAAGGAAGGAAGGAAGGAAGGAAGGAAGGAAGGAAAAGAATTGTTGGTTTTGTTCTCTGGGGAAGAGGAAACCCAGAATGAATGTTTATCATTTGACATGGGCACAGCCATGGCAAGTACCAATGCCTCAGACTCATGGGAAACTGACAAATCCTACCCCCATCAGGCTCAGAGAGATGCAACAGCTTCCTCTGGTCTGTGTGCCAATACTGGAGGTATGGACAAACACTAGAAACCTCAGCTTCCCCCTGCATTTTTACAGCCTGAGTCTGCTCACCCAGAGTTGCTTTCTGAGACCATCTAACTCCTCCTCCCCTCCATGCTGGACAGTTGGTGCAGCTCCATAAGACTGCACAACTCCCACATCCCAACTTTTCTGTATGTGTCTTCCCTTTCTGCATTTTCTTGCTGCTCCAGTCAGGTTTCCAGGACCAAGCTATGTAGGACATGGCATTGTACCATTGTCCTTCCTACCATGATGTTCTATCTTACCACAAGCCCCAAACAGCAAAGCCAGCCAACCTAGGTGAAGTTTCTAAAACTCTGAGCATAGTAAAGCATTTTTCCTTATAGATTAATTATCTCAGGTGCATATTATAGTAGGTGAAGAACAAACACATTTGCAAATAAGGAAATTGAGGTTCAGAAAGGTTTTAAGATACTCATTCATGATCACACATGTAGAAATGGCAGAAATGAAATCAAACACACACACTGAACAAAAGAGAGATCCAGTCTATCTTCTGAGAAGAGACCTGTACTAGAGGGACAGAGACAACCTGAGGATACCTAATAGGAAGGGATTCTGGAGTCACACCTCAGACTTACTCTCCACCCTCTGTCAATCTCCTGTAGGTGCCTACATTCAACTGGACACCCAAGGCCAATGGTGTTCTTGACTTCAGAGAGTCAATCTCTCAGAGAAGAAAACAGTTGAAAAGAGAAGACTTTATCCAAAGGGGCAGCAAGCCATATGACACAGAATGTAGACACTCACCTCATTCAAGGACAATTGGGGTGAGCTATGACTTGTTACTTTTAATATTTTAAAAAATCCCCTTCCCATTCCTCAAGCACACTTACAAGAGGAAGCCAGGATACCAGATATACATCACTGCTCTCTTACTGCCATGGAATGAGAAGTTAGAACTTGGGCAGGCTGCACCTATAAGCATCCAAAACCTGATCCCAGCCATGTAAGGAAGGCAGCTAGCTGTCCAATCTAAATTATGTTAAGATTTCAGAAAACACAGGACTCCACATACTCCTTCCATGGTTTAATTCACAATAAGAACTTCTTCCTTCTACTGGAGCAGTGGCTCTCAACCTCCTAATGCAGTGATCCTTTAATACAGTTCCTCATGTGGTAGTGAACCCAACCATAAAATTATTCCTGTTGTTACTTCATGACGAAAATTGTGCTACTGTTATGAATCATAATGTAAATATCTGAGTTTTCCCATGATCTTAGGTGAACCCTATGAAAGGATCATTTGACCTCCAAAGGGGTTGTGACCCGCAGGTTGAGAACAGCTGTATTTGAGTTATCCAGTCATCAAATGAGCGTTTAGGCAAGTCTTGTCATTCTTCTGAGAAATTGAGAACAGCAGGTTAGCAACATTCTCCAAGTGACTTCCTGTCCCGAGGACACATCTCTACTAAGACCTTTGACCCCAGGTGAGCAGGTCCAGAAACCATCCTTTACAAGCAATCTGTTTTCCTTTTTGTTCTTTTGCACACAAACCATGGCCTTGTTTTGCCCTCCCAAAATATTTGAACCCTACTTACTCATTTACTACAAAGGAAAAATAAAAGCCTATTTGAGCAAACGCATTCCTCAGAGAAACCTAGGGACACTTAAATGGTCATAGTTGCTTGTTCATCAACAAAACACTATGAATTCATAGCATGTTCTGGAACTTAAAATTTTCTTGCACTATTCACAAAGACATGTAATATAGAGTGCTCCTTTGTCATGAGGACAGTCTTTCACTAAACACACTTCCCACAGTTATCTAATTAATACCCTATCAGGGGGCACTAAGTTCTCTGTCTTTCCACCATTATGAACAACACTATATTAGACATATCTGTGAATACTTCCCCATTCCCCTCTGAAAGTATTCCACAGGACAGATCCTCAGGACAGTTGACAGTCAGTGGACTTATGTATATGTTATTGTAACAAACAATACAGAGTTCATTTCTTAAAGTCATCTGTACTCCTCACAGAGTAGGAGGGCATGCATTGCCTCAAACCTCTCACCAACTCATACTGAAATAATAGACACCAACAAACTGTGTTGCCACGTAACAGACAAAAAAAGGCAATGTTGAAGGGCCTTAGCACAGACATCTGTGATTCCTAATAAAACTGAGTGTTTCTCGTTTGTCTATGTGGCATTTGTGCTTCTGTTCTCTGACTTGCTCCAAGCATTTTCCCACTTTTTATACAGAATGTATTTTTCTCATTGACGTGCCAATATTCTGCATGTCATAGAGCTTATGCCTCCAGCTATATAGCATATTACAAATGTATGCCTTCTCCTAATGTTAGTCTTGCCATTCATAATGAGTTTCTTTGTGGATTAAAAAAAAAACCTTCCACTTTATGTAACAAAGTATAGTCCTGAAAACAGCTTGGTATTGGCACAAAAATAGACAGGTAGACCAATGGAATCAAGTTGAAAATCCTGATATTAACCCACTCACCTACGGACACCTGATTTTTGACAAACAAGCTAAAGTTATACAATGGAATAAAGAAAGCATCTTCAACAAATTGTGCTGGCATAACTGGATGATGGCATGTAGCAGACTGCACATAGATCCATGTCTATCACAATGCACAAAACTTAAGTCCAAATGGATCAAAAACCTCAACATAAATCCAGCCACAATGAACCTATTAGAAGACAAAGTGGGAAATACCCTTGAATTAATTGGCACAGGAGACCTCTTCCAGAACATTACACCAGTAGCAGAGACACTGAGATCCACAATTAATAAATGGGACTTCCTGAAACTGAGAAGCTTCTGTAAGGCAAAGGACACAGCCAGCAAGACAAAACAGCAGCCCACAGACTGGGAAAAGATATTCACCAACCCCACATCTAACAGAGGGCAGATCTCCAAAATATACAAAGAACTAAAGAACACCAAATAATCCAATTAAAAAGTGGGGTACAGAACTAAATAGACAATTCTCAATAGAGGAATCTAAAATGACTGAAAGACACATAAGAAAGTGTTCAACATCCTTAGCCATCAGGGAAATGCAAATCAAAACAACTCTGAGATACCATCTTACTCCTGTCAGAATGCCTAAAATCAAAAACACCAATGACAGTTTACGATGGAGAGGATGTGGAGAAAGGGGAACACTCCTCCGCTACTGGTGGAAGTGCAAACTTCTACAGCCACTTTGGAAATCAGTATGGCCATTCCTCAGAAAAATGGAAATCAGTCTACCACAAGATCCAGCAATTCCACTCCTAGGCATATACCCAAAAGAAGCACATTCATACAACAAGGACATCTGTTCAACTATGTTCACAGCAGCATTATTTGTAATAGCCAGAACCTGGAAGCAACCTAGATGCCCCTCAACTGAAGAATGGATAGAGAAAATGTGGTATATCTACACAATGGAGTACTACTGGGGTGGGGGGGGACAATGGAATCTTGAAATTTGCAGGCAAATGGATGGAACTAGAAGAAACCATTCTGAGCGAGGTAACCCAGTCACAAAAAGACAAACAAAAGGGTATGCACTCACTCATATGCAGATTTTAGACATAGAGCAAAGGATTACCAGCCCACAATCCACACCACCAGAGAAGCTAGGAAACAAGGAGGACTCTAAGAGAGACATATACGGGGAAGGGGAAAGGGACAAGATCTCCTGAGAAAATTGGGAGCATGGGGAGAGGGGAGAGGAAGTTGGGATAATAAGAAGGGGAGGAGAGGAGGGATGAGGAGGACATAAGGGAGCCGGAAAGTTGTGTAGGGGGAAGAATAGAGGAGAGCAAGATAAGAGATACCATAATAAAGGGAGTCATTATAGGTTTAAAGAGAAATCAGGTACTAGGGAAATGTCTGGACATGTACAAAGATGTCACCAAATAACAATCTAAGCAACAGAGGAGAGGCTACCTTAAATGCCCTCCCCTGATAATGAGATTGATGACTAACTTATATGCCATCCTATAGCCTTCATCCAGCAGCTGGTAGAATAGAAATAGACACCCACAACTAAACACTGAACTGAACTAGAATCCAGTTGCAGAGAAGGAGGAGTGATGAGCAAAGGGGTCATGACCAGGCTGGTGAAACCCACAGAAACAGCTGACTTGAACTAGGGGGAGCTGTTGGTCACTAGACTGAATGTGGGTGTTAGGAGGAGACCTCTGAAATCTATGGGGCCTCTTGTAGTAGATCAGTACTTATCCCTAGCATAGGAATGGACTTTGAGAGCTCATTCCACATAGAGGATACTCCCTGAACCTAGACACATGGGGGTGGGCTCAGACCCTATCCCAAAGGATATGACAGACTCTGAAGACACCCTATGGAAGGCCTCACCCTCACTGGGGAGCAGAAAGGGTATGGGGTAGTTAGGGTGTTAGTTGGGGGGGTCAGGGGAGGAAGGGAGGAAGAGGGAACTGGGATTGACCTGTAAAACAATCTTGTTTCTAATTCAAATTTAAAGCATGGAGAAAAAAATGAAAAAAAAATAATTCCCTAAGAATTCCAACAGTATGAAATTTGGAAGAACACAACCTCACTCTCCTTCTCCCAGCTTCTGGGAATCTCTTTGCCCACTTAACTGAAATCTTTTATTCACTGGGATGAGCATTTGATATATCCATTTAATCTGGAAATGGTTTAGCTTTGGAAATGTTTCTTGAATTATTTGAAAACTCTATTCAAGTCTATTGTCTGAGTTCCCACATTCTGGTTTATCCAGCAGTCTTGACTTGGCCCTGTAAACAGACTGGCTCTTCTAATCTATCTTTTGATCCTCTTGATATATGATTACTAAGGAACTGTCAGTCTTGCCTTTTAATTCATCTATTAGTTTATAACTCTAGTTTTTATTTAAGTTATTTCTTAAGTGTTTTGTTTGCTTGCTTTAGGCAGACTCTCACTATAGAGCCCTGGATGGCCTAGAAATCACTACAGAGCCTAGACTGTCCTCACATTCATGATCATCCTGCCAGAGATAATATGGATTATATACCAAACTAAGTTTAAAGTTTGTTTTTAAAAGTTTAATTTTTTTTAGTTTCCATAGAATTCATAGTTCCTATTATCTTTGAGTTACTTGTTTCTCTATTTTTTCCTAGATTGGAGTTTTCCTTCAGAGGCTGTTCTTAAATATCTAGTGATTTTTGCCAGTTACTCCTCTGGAAAGGAAGGGCCACAAAGCTGTGCAGGTGTTCTGCACATGTGATTTCATTGCAAGATGTTCTGGCTGCACCATCATGTTAGGGAAGCTCTCCCACTTTTCCAGCTCTTTTCTGGACTGGGAAACTGCTGAGGCCAAGAGAGGCCAGCCCTAGCCAAGTGTTCTGACAGCTTCCATGGGGGGGACAGAGATGGAGGGAGAATATTGCAGGTCATTCAGGGGGTAAAAGCCCACTTTACTTTTTTTTTTTCAGTGTAGCGCTTCACCCTCACCTCTACTTGGGCCCAATGCCCCAGCCCATTTATGCACATCATTCAACAAGCTTTCAGCCACTGCCAGGAGACAAAGTCTTCTTCTGCAATATGGAGAGATTAGGACCTGAAAACTTCCTACTAATAAGTAAGTAGGGATTAATTCCCTGTCTACATCCTAGACTTCTCTACCTTAACATAGACCCTATTTCCAACGGCACCTCATGCTGCTGAATATTGGGGCATAAAGCTTCCATAGTGCATGTCTGGCTGCACTTCTGATGCCAACTTGCAGTTTGGATCTCTGGTTTGCTAGATCAGTGACCCCTCATCTTTCTGCTTTCCGGCTCCAAAAATGTTGTTGCCATTGTCACTTCCCCAGGTTTATTTCCCATGTGAGAATTATAGCTTCAGGGACTCTTTTTCCTGTAATTGTAGTGGCATTTGTGAGAGAATGCAGGCTAATGAATGTGTTCCACTCACCCATTGTAGCAAGGAGCTTCTCAGCATTAAATTTTAATATAGAGATTGGAACATGCTTCCCTGTCGATATTCATTGCTAATGACTATGTATGTCCTAGCATCTCATGACTACATATATCCTAGCATCTCACACTCTCTGTTTCTACATATAAGAAAGGGACAGAGGCAAGGAAAGACAAAAAATATTAGCATCTTAGCATATCCCTCTTCATTTCCCTTTGTCTCTCATGTTAGACTTACCTGGAATTAGGTTTTAGGTTTATCATGATACACAAACTTTGCATGCTTCTACACTAATGATGCCTCTCCACATCATCCTCTCTTTCTGCCATGCAACAATTATCAAGTATTTCCTATATCTGCAGGATTGTTATAGGATCACACATCCTGTCCTCATGCAGCTTGCATAATCATGGTGGAAACCGGCTGAGTATGTAGCTAAACATCAGTTAGGGTAGTTACATTTTTGCTATAAAATAAACCAAAGTAAAGAGATATGAGGAGAGAACAGTGTTATTTTAAATAATATGGCTGCGGAAAAGCTTTTTATGGAATTGCATCTGTGCAAAGACCTACATTATGACAGAGCAGGCTGTGTCACCAGCTGTGAGCAGCATTCTCCCTCAATCCCTCCCTCTCTCTGTTGTACCACCGAGGCAGGAAAACCATGTCCCCAGGCTTCTTTCTGCTTGTGTGATGACTCTTGTAAGAGGTAGAATGTTCAGGGAAGAAACAGGCTTGTGACACTGAGATCCACTCTCTTCACTCTGTACCCCATCACCTCAAAGAAGTGTGTGATTTAGAATGATAGAATGACCTACAGAAAACCCAGTTATGGCACCATCTGACAAAAAAAAACATCTTGTCAGACTAGGTGCTAGCCACAAGTTGTTAGATATGTTCCTAAACAATGGCCAATAAAAGATGTCCCTGCTCTAGTTAGAATATTGTGACTTGATGTGGTTAGAATGTGTTCATGAGCCAAAGAAATAAGAGAGCCTTCTCTATGACAACTTACCTACATTCAGGAGTGGTTCATTACCTCTCTGTGTCTTTGGAATTGGTCAGACAGTGGGATTAACTCCCAAGGCAGAAGCTAATCCACCCAGGACAAGACAAGTGTTCCACTGACAGAAAATTGCCACTGGCTTCCTGGTCCTGTAAGGTGTCTCACACCTGTAAAGCAATCATCAAGAAGAGTATTAGTCTCCTGACTTAAATTACATGTTTAATTACCAAAGGACATTAGAGCCACTACTGAAAAATGTCACCTGGAACCTGGGGGCATTTGCTAGAGTATGCTCTACTTTAATCCATTCACTGTAATAAAAGCATGCTCAGTATAATTCAGAATCCCTGATGACCCAAAAAGAAGCCCAACATAATAAAGAGAGCCCAGACCCTTCAACAAAGATGGGCCATCATTATCATCATCATCATCATCATCATCATCATCATCATCATCATCATCATCATCTCTCTCTGTCTCTCTCTCTCTGTCTCTCTCTCTGTCTCTCTCTCTGTCTCTGTCTCTCTCTCTCTCTCCCTGTCCCTCTCTCTGTCCCTCTCTCATACACACACACACACACACACACACACACACACACACACACACACACACAAAGATACCCTGACTTCCTGGTTTTCCAGATGAAAACAAAGAACATGGATGAAAACAGTTGTACACTCCAACTTCAGCCTCCCAACCAGATGAAGAAGTGAGGACTACAGTAACTCCAGATTTCCTTTATGTTGGATATGTCTCTTGGGATAAAATTAGATCTTTTATTTAAAGTATACTGTTTGGCAGAAAATAATGGATGTGGAGAAGGGCATTCTAAAGTATTAAGACCAGAAAGATATAATTGGGAAAGAAGAGAGAGAGAAAGAAAAGCCAAAGCAACAGAATCAAAATATGAGCATTATAACCTAGAAAATATGAAGAGACATGAATTGGCACCCAGACTGTAAGCTAGTTTATCACTACAGAAAGCAATTTGGCAGCTTTTCAAAACTTTAAACAGAGGCAATGTCTGACCCAGCCACTCCTTTCCTAAATGTGTATCCAAAGGAATTGAAAGCAGGCTCTCAAATACTAGCAAGATGTCCATAATGGCATGTTCACATAGCTGTTTAATGAGTGTAGAGTTCAAGTACTAATGAAAAACTTCTGGCTTAATAAAAACACGAATATGACTATACTTAACAATGCTGAACTATATACTTCAAAGCTAAAATGTAAATTTTACAAAAAGTTAAAAATGATTAAAAGCCTATATACTGGTTTAATTCGCCATGTTTAAACTGTTTCCTCATTTTAAGAAGCATCCTAATAGTAAATGTTTTCATTTAAACAAAAGCCTTTTTTCCATTTGCTAAATGCACATACTATCTCACATTAAATTACATTACTTTAGTTATCATTGCATTAACTTTCCTCTGAGTTGACAATACTGAGAACACTATCATACACACTTCAAGAAAGGAAAAATACAGACTTGGTGTTGATTTGTGTCTTGGCCAAATCATCTTTGTGTAGGTGCACAGGCTCTAATTCACTCTTTAACACATGTCACCTTTGCTTCACACAGCTTCTCCACCACTGTCTCCTAGCACATACTGTTTCTACAAGGAATCAGGTGCTTGCATCTGTGATCTAGTAGTAGTCTTGGCAATACAGCTGCTTCCAAAATGCCAGTTTACTCTTAGGTTGGGAGTAGAAGGATGCTACTAATTGTTCCACCCAAGCTGGAGTGGATCTTTGACTTCGGGAGTCTTGGTATAGCCGGGACAATAAGCCACCCTGAGATCAAAGACTCAGAAGTAATTCCAATGGTCTCTCTTAGCCATAAATATGTATCTGCAGCAGAATGGCATCAATTTAGTCCCAGTCCCTTTGAGATCATTAAACCAGACCATATGTAGCTCTTCCGTTGCTTCCCTGTGCCTCATGGTCATTAAGGAAGATACACTTGATCCTTGAAAGTGTCATTAGGAAAGTGTTGTTTCCAGCTGCTACTTGTTACTGTCCAAACAGCTAAAACAAGACTACAGAATCACACACACACACACACACACACACACACACACACACACACACACACACACACACACACGCTGCAGCTGCCATAACCTTTCTCTCACCACTAAGACCACTGTCTTGCTAGGACACAGGCGAGGAAGACCAGGAGTGCCTTTATAAAGGTCTCCTGTGTCACAGTGCCTACAAAAGGAAAGAGGCTCCTCAGTTACCAAACTGTGCTTCTAGCCCTTGCAGGTCGTTTACAATCTGACTTAGATTATGACATCCTTAACCAACCGAGAAGGCTGTGGACTAATACCAGGAGTTAGGGCATGTCATTATAGAAAGGTCAAGCCCTCTCTCCCCTCCTCAATCTCTCATTGCTAAAGAGCTTGATAGATGTGACTACACCAGTGACTCACCCCAGTGCTTCTGCCATATTCAGTGTAGGGAACAGTGACCACTGAGACCCTTGTTAGAAAGCTGGCTGGTGAGTGTTCATCATGTCCCTGAAACACAGAGGCTACAGTCTTCAGAGAATTTGGATTCCAGCATAAACTCAAAATGCTCTACAACAGCACCGTTTAGCCTTCTGTGCTCTCAGTACAAAGATGAATGCAGAGGAGACTCTCCCCACTGAGAAAGTGAAAACATCCTGGGATGGGGTCTGCAGCGTCTGTCTTTGTCTCAGAGTTATTGTATCATGATAGTCCTACAGGTCCATTCATGACAAAGTTAACCAGGACAAGGTTATTCCAGGCAAGATGCTCCATCATGGAGCCATCATTTTATGACCTTCCCATGAGACACCCCGCCCTGGAGGATGAAGTAACTTGTCACCACAAATCAGAATCTCCTGTTGGACTCTATTAGCTGGGAGGAAGAGAACATACTTAGAGATTCCCAGAATTAAAGAATAGAGGAAGACCAGAGCAGCTATCACTTAATGTCTTGACAATTTCATATGTGTATATAATGTATACTAATTACACTCATCTTTTACCCTTTTATCCCCCGATACCCATCAACCTACTTCACCTCTCTCCTTACAAATCCCTCTGCTGGGGGGCTGGAGAGATGGCTCAGAGGTTAAAAGCACTGGCTGCTCTTCCAGAGGTCCTGAGTTCAATTCCCAGCAACCACATGGTAGCTCACAACCATCTGTTATAAGATCTGGTGCCCTCTTCTGGTGTGCAGATATACATGGAAGAAGAATGTTGTATACATAATAAATAAATAGAATCTTGAAGAGAAAAATCTGCTGCTTCCATGTTATTTTGTTTGTTTTTTGTTTGTGTCTCTAAGCTTAACGAGGACCATCCAGGTGAGCATGGCTGTGAAGCTATGGACCAGAGCAGGTTCCTGTGAATAACAGCAGCTATGGATAAGTTTTGTGTTCCGAGGAGTCTTTTTTTTTTCCTATGAAAAATAATGTTTGGGCTTTCCAATTTTGAGAATTAGGTCATTATCTCCTCTAAAAACAGCTCATGTCTGTGTGTGGCCAACTTTGGCTGAGTGGGACCTCCTGGGTGGGGCATGCTCTCTCCAGTCACCCCAAAAGAAGGATTAAAGGCTGGAAAGCTCTGGTGGTATGCTTCCCACATAAGCAACAATACAAAAGTTGGAGGCATACAAAAATTCCAGTACCCCTCCCTTGACAGCTACTCAGCAGGGATGCAGGGTATAAAAGCTCTGCTAGACATCATCTTTCACCAAAGGAAGTGGCCCATCAATGTCCAGACAACTTCCCACTCCACCCTCTGATTCCAACTTAGTGATGGATTCAAAAATAATTCTATTAAATAGAAGCTTCCAAGAGGTTGTACTAGAATAATGGATGTTTCATTGAGCCTTCAGTGTAGTACCTTGTAAAAACCAAACATACTTTGCCTCCAAAAGTGAAACCAATAAATTATAGATAAGAATTGGAGAGCTATTTATTCCCATGTCTATTTATTCCCCTCTGTGGTAAGCAGAATAATACACCACACATACATACATACATACATACATACATACATACATACATACATACATACGTACACACACACACACACACACACACACACACACACACACACACACACCCTAGAGTGTCTACTTCTCAATCCCTGACACTTAGGAATAAGCTAATTTACAGAAAGGGATTTTGTAGATGTGGTTAAAGCCTTGAAACGGGATGGTTTTTCCTGAATTTTCCAAGGTCAAATGTAATTACAAAAGGGAGGAATAGAGTCAAAAGATAGGGGGAGTGGAAATGAAGTGATTATGAAAACTAAGGTTAAAACAATGCATTATCTAAGACAGTGGAAGGAGGGACTTCGAGCCAAGGAGCAGAGACAGCCTCAAGTGATCAAGAAAAGCAAGAAAGCAGATTTCCCAAGAAGTTTCAAGAAGGAATTGAGCTCCACTGACTTCTTACTTTTAGACTTCTGACCTCCAGAACTCTCAGGGAATATGACTGGATTACTTTAGGTTGATGAATTTGTGGTGATTTGTTCTAGCAGCATAAGGAAGCTGACCCATTCTCCCTTGCTCAGACTGATGGAGCTGATACCAAGGAACAGTTTGGAAGGCCCCTTGCTGCAGGCTCCCCCTCTGCACAGCAATGGGAAACACCAAAAAGACATGTGAAGTCAAGGGGAAGAGAGAAGCTGGGTGTTCCTTGCCCCTCCCTGCTCTGACAATGCTCTCATCCATCAGTGGTTTCTCTGTGTGGTCTCAGTTTCCTATCTGCTTTCCTAGGAACAAACACTTGTAGACCACCACTGCCTGCCTCTACTCCTCCAGCCTGGCATTGCCTTCTTCTGTCTGTGCAACTCTTTATGCTGGTTCAAACTGAAGCATATTAAAACCATTTTCTTTAACGCACCTGATTTATCTGGGTGTGCTGGCTCACACCTGTAATCTCAGCACTTGGGCCCCGAATCAGGGCAATTGCTCAAAGTTCAAGGTCAGCCTGAATAACAAGACCAGCCAGGGCTACAAAAAAAGATCCCATCTGAAGAAACCAAAATAAAGAAAAGATAAAATTACCTGGCTTGAGTTGTTTTCTTGGCTCTGTCGCAAAAGGACTAGCCAAATTTCTGATGCTAACTTACATGTATTTCAAGGCCCTGGTATTGCTGAGGTGAGACTATGTTTAGAGTCCTCTCTCATCCCTTCCACTCCCTCAGTAAAGTAATATTAATGGCTCTCCATGGGGATCAACTGTCTTGTCTCATCTTTCATGCTCTCATCTTGTCAGCATAATAAATTGGATAACTTCATGATGGCAGCTGAGCTTCAATTTTGTTAGTTTATGCAAATTGGTGTCATTTAGATGTGAATCGGTCAAACCTGCTGTAGCCTAGTGACCTAGAAAAAAAATGAGTGGCAATGCTAAGGAAGGGCTTTCTTTCTTTCCAACAGCCTAAGTCTCACTGGCAAATCAAAACACATCCCTATCGGTATTTGACTGAAGGACCATTCTGGTTGGTATTAGTTAACTTTCTTTCTGCAGGTGAGGAAATTAATATTTAATGGGGACATCCTCTGAGTCCATGTAACAAACTATTAATTCACAAGTTTTATCTGTTTTCTGAGTTCCAGAGAATGGCAGTCCCTGCTTGTCTTTGGAGTCGTAGCACTGATCCCTAGAAATAACTGATAACTGACGTTATCAGTTTCCTAGGGCTGCCACAGCAATACCACAGCTGCATAGCTCAGGCAGCAAGAATTTATTCTCTCATTCTGGAAACTAGAAACCCAAAATCAAGAAGTCTCCAAGGTTGGTTCCTTCTGATACTGGACTCAGATTTAGTCCCCTGGATTCTTCTCTGTTTGTTCTGCAATCCTAGTGATTGCTTGCCTTGGAGAGGTATCTTCCAATGTCTCTTGATATTTGCACTGAGTCCATACGCATTTTTTCCACATGCCCCTGTTTATAAGAGTGGGCATATTAGATTGGGGTCAATCCTAATGACCTCTTTTAACCTGGTGACCTATGTTAAAACTTACTTCTAAGTCAGGTCATATTCTAACATGTTGGATCTTAGATTTCAGCATGTGAGTTGGGGCAGGAAAGAAAACACAATTCAATCCCTACTCCCTACTCTCCAAGGAGGAGTATTGATGGGCACATTTTTAATTCTGACAGAATGAGTTTATGAGCCATAGGCTTCACTTTCATGAATTTCTCTTCTACTAACACCAGAAGCAAAAGTAATTTGACCTGTGTCTATCAGCCTTTTCTGTTACCATAACCAATACCTGATATTTGATTTATTTTGGTCCATAATCTCAGAGGTTTCAG
The DNA here is from genome assembly GCF_003668045.3 of Cricetulus griseus. NCBI lineage: Eukaryota > Metazoa > Chordata > Mammalia > Rodentia > Cricetidae > Cricetulus > Cricetulus griseus. The sequence continues at coordinate 329,134,134 of NC_048595.1, forward strand.
TCCATAGTCAGTCAGCGACATTGCTTAAGGCAGATCACCAGGGCTGAAAGGGTGTGTAGTGAGGCATAGTCCTTTCCTTTCACCCATACCCAAATTTGAATAAAAAGGCAATTTGCTTAAGTTATGTATTAATATATTTCCTACTTTTCACTATTTCTTTAATTTTATTCACTCTCCCCAAATTTACTAGAGGGAAATTGATTTTGTAACAGTAATAGAAGAAAGAAATATTACAAGTTTAATAACAGCACTCTTTAGCAGAGGATAAAATAGTAAAGGCACGGATATAGTCAGTGTGAGGCCAGAGAAGTGTCCTATGTTCTAGATGATTGTGTGCAACACAAATTAACATGCAATGGCCCCCTCAGAAAACATCTCTAGCTTAGTCCTTTTCTGTGAAAAATGGAAATGTGAAAGCACATGAAGAATTCCTTCCAAGGACACCCTGAGCTGACTGAAAGTTGTACTTCTTATTTTCAGAAAAAAAAATTGATCACAACTCAAATGAGCAAACAAATGGCAAGTGTTGGCTTTATTCCATAAAGAGATTATGCACTATTTTCTTTAGCCTTTGCATATTCATGTTCATCTGAAGACGTGCAGTTTATAAAATGCCTTAAAGAAAGCATGTAATATTTGAACAAATGGGCTCTGATTAAAATGACCCATGTCAATTTTCTTGGAATTATGAGATGCTTTACAAGAAGTGTAACTGAGGAGGAAAACATCATTTTAGAACAAAGGGCAGAGAGTCAGGATGTCATTCCTCCGTATGTACATCTTTAGCTGGCCACTCAAATACCAAGTATGCAGCTACATAACTCACCACTCAGACCTCCCCAGCCAGCTTTAGTACACGGACAGTGTGACCTGCCTTTACCATGAGCCTTTCACAGACTCTTCCGACTGCCAGTCACTGAAACCATTATCTACAGCCCATCAATCCTTAACATCATAAGAGCATACTTTACTGTTCCTACACTTCGGTCATCACTACTTGATACTTGTATCATATATTAAAGTACAGCCAGCAGTTGTCATGAAAGTCCTTGTTAAAACCAAGAACTGAAGCATGATAAGAATCATTGGCAAAATTCAGAAAAAACAAATAGTTCCCTTGAGAAGCGTCAAACTTTTATTAGCCTCATGATAACAATTAGTTGATTATTACTCTCCACTAGGGAAGACTTTTGTACTGTCTCAGGGGGAGGGAAATAGCAAGGCATTGGCCTCAAGGAAGTCATCTTTGTGTCCTCATAGCATTTTTAGTCACTCTGAAGGGTCAAATATATCAAAATGGTAAAGAAATCTTTCCTTCCTTTTCTAATTTCCCACAGATTTTACAAACTTCAGCTTTTGAACATACAATGCATACAAAGCTAAAATTAATAGACAGAAGCAACTTTATAGTCCACCCAATATAGCCTAAACTGTAGTTAAAATCATTGGCCCAAGATGAAAATTACAGGGCAGAACAAAGAACATTTGAGTTCCATAAGTCTGGGAGAGGATTGGTACTGATACCTACCATCTCCGGCTCCATGGGAACAAGTAGAGGCAGAAGGACATCACTTCAGTGCCTTCCCCTCTCCTCACTGCCTTGCCATTCAACTCCATCTCATCAGTGATGTTTGCATAAGCTCCTTTTCCTTCCAGAACTTTATTGCCTGTTAACCTTGAAACTCAACAACATACTCTAATCTGTGGGGTTTCTTTGTACTGAAAAATCCATTGATTACCTCATGTGATCATCATGGTAACAGAGTAAGACTGAAGGAAGCATCCAGCCAGACTGTCCAGTTCCAATCTCAGAGTCACCATAAGCTTTGTCTGAAGAAAATGTCTTCGTTGTAAGCAGACTAAAAAAAAACATAAATTAATCTGTACTTTCAAATGTTTTATGATTCTATTTATTTGAAGCCCAACCTATCTGAAACATAGAAAAGTAAACATTTGTTTTGGGTAATTAATAAGTGTCAAATGTTTTGATAGAATAATTAGCCATAACCAAAATAGCAAGTAATAAGTATAGTAAGACAATGTTTTTCTAATTTTATTGTTTTTATTAAATTCTTTAATTTTCAAGAATTGCATGCATGAGAACTGTATTTACATTTCTACTTCTCCTTCTCCCCCTCTAAACCCCTCATGTCTCCCTCACTCACCTTCAAATTCATGACCTCTTCTGTAATTATTATTGTTAGATGCATGTGAGTGTGTTTGAGAGAAAGTGTGTGTGTGTGTGTGTGTGTGTGTGTGTGTGTGTGTGTGTGTGTGTGTGTTTAGCAAGGATCTGCACGTAAATATTTTTATAAGAGTACTTCTTTAAGTAAAGAAGGCACAAAGCAAACCTCATTAATGGGAGGAGAGCAGTTTGCTATAGAAAATATCTACCAAGATGGATAGTAACTTATGTTAAAAAAATAAAAAACATTCCAGATGGAAATGAGAATGATTGAAAACAGAGAACTAGAATTTGGGAACCAGTAGATGCCAATGAAAGTAGTTCTGTCCATCTGGAGAAGACTCATGAAGGAAAAGACCTCAGTTACCAGATAAGGATACTTGAGAACAAATAAAAAAAGCATAAAACCTTGAAAGATGTTGCCCATTGCTGAGCAGAGGTAAGCTGGGATGTAAGCACCATGGCTATCTGTAGACTTATTGCAGGTCTGGCTGGGGACCCAAGGCTAAGTGAGAGTCATCACCAAGGAATGACTTCAGAGTGATCTTTGCTTTGCCTCCACTTCACCAAGGGTGGAACATCCATTGAAGGTGTTAATATGGTTAGTCATTTTCTAGAACGTTTGTTTTCAGCCATTTCAAATAAACTCTTCTGTGAACAGCTACACACATGAATTGATAGGAGAACTAGTTACAAATCACAAGTACACTAGTTCTCCTCTGTCCTGACCTGCAGGACATCAACCTGGGGCAAGAGAGTCAGGGATAGGGAATGGGGACAAGAGACACAGAAAGAACAACCACAAGACAGGATTCTGATCAAGTGGCAAACTTTTCTTTTTTCTCAGACTAGCTTATATAGTCGGCAGAGCAGGATTTGGGGAGGGGTAGAATGGGTTGTTTGTGAGCCAGGTGTTAGTGTAGGCAGGATATTAGGAAGCCACAAAGAGGATGTTTGGCAGGGTAAAGAGTTTATGAGTAAGAGGTCCAGGAAGGGTTGCCTAGGCGACTGAGCCCGTGGGTGGAGGACTGGGTCTTTTTTTTTTTTTCCAACTTTTTTTATTTGAATTAGAAACAGGATTGTTTCACATGACAATCCCAGTTCCCTTCTCCCACCCATTCTCCCCTACTAAAACCTTATTTGTCACATATCTTTTCTGCTCCCCCTGGATGGTGAGGCCTTCCATAGGGTGTCATCAGAGTCTTCATCTCCTCTGGGATAGGGCTAGGCCCACCCAGGACTGGGTCTTTTTCTTGAACTGAGGTTCTAGGAGCTCCTACGAAAAGGTTAATATACAACTATGTGGCCAGCCAAGAATGGCCTAGGATCTCATGCCCAGCCCTGAGATTTGGCTCCCAACACTCCTCATCCATGCACACCTCCAGAAACTCAGACCTTTTGCTCACTCAACACTAATTTCTCTCAGAAACATCCCCAGTTCCTAAAACAGCATGCTGCCAAGTTCAAAGGAGGGCAGTACACAAGCTTATTTTCAGAGGGTCTGGCTTTTCAACCCAAGGACCCTCCTCTTTCATTGGGATGTTGTATTGATGGGGCAAAGTGGCTACTCCAAAGAAAGGAATCACCAATGTGTGGGTTGGTGGGTGGATAGACAGATGCTTGCATGGATGGATGCACGCATGAATGCTTGCACGTATGAATACATGGATGGATACATGGATAGATGCATTCATGAATGGATATATCGATGGATGCATGCATGCATGCATGAATGAATGCTTGCATGTATGAATACATGGATAGATGATATTTGTCCCTCACTCCAGGCTTAATAGAGAACTAGTTCCACTAAAAAACTTCCTCACACTCTGCTCTCCAGGAAATTTGTGTCTTGTGTGCCCTCCCAGCATTCCTACTGCTATGGCTTTTTCTGCACAGAATTACTTCCACCTGGGAAACCTCAAGAGTCCCAGGCTTCCAGTCAGAAACTGTCTCTCTCTACTCTGTGGTCTGCAGCTCCCTGATACACTCACTGCCTAAGTGGTCATGTCTTGCCCAGCAAATCTCAGAGCCTGTGTTCACAGTGAACTTCTTGTTTAGTAGTTCACAGTATTACCTGACTTCCCAAGGCTAGTGAGTGTTCGCCACTTCCAGCTTTTCTCTTTTAGAGGGTAAATAGAATGTAAAAAGTTCCTGAGAGGCACAGGACTGCCTTGGACAAGGAAAGTTGACAAGATGTTATGTGCCCTGCAAGTTTGCTCAAGATAATAACAAAGAGACTCCTGTTTCACACTCCAGGAACCAAAGAATTAGAAAGTAAGTGGGAAGGGCCAATGAACAACCAACCACACACACACACACACACACACACACACACACACACACACACACACACACGAGAAAAGGCAGACAAAGGACAAAGGAATAAAAGACTAAATCAGCAATATTCAAGATGCTGTCTATAAAGACTTGAGTGCACATAAAATAATTTTTTAATTGTAGCTCACGTGCACTTAGACATTTCTTTCTCAGAAACAGCAGGCACAGCAGCCTTGAGGATCCCACACACTCCACTGTGTACAGTACCTCTGTCACAGCTAACAAGCATAAACAGTCCTAAAATAGCCCTTTTATTCCCTTCACTGCAAGTAAACACAGCCCACTGCCACTGACACTGAAGGCGTTCTCTGCTCCACTGCTGACTCAATGAAGACCACTTGACTTCTGTGTCTTAGTGTGTGCCTGGATAAAAGGCAACAATACCAGCTCACACTCTAGATAATAGCTGCCTTTCTGAAGTATCTGCTCCACAGCAGTGTGTTTGTAGGCAGTACACAAGTATTCTCTAGGCAGGGGGATTAGTGCTTTAAATTATCACAAGATGTGATAGGTTTTGCTATAATATTTTTATACATACATTTTACTTATCCATCCTCCAAGCCCTGAACCCTACCTCTGTGACTTTCTCCATGAGGCACCTTCTGCTTTCTGGTCACACACATTGCAATTCCCTCTTTTTTCTTCTCACTTACGATCTCTTCTTGTGCTCTCATGGTTTCCTTTCTAGTTTTCACACACACACACACTGTTAAACCAGGGCTCTGCACCTGAAAGAACTCATACAGCACCTGTTTTGCTAAACCTCTCTTCTTTACTTAACACAGTTTCCAGTCCCATCAGTTTTCTTGCCATTGTTATTGTTCTTGGATGAATAAAACAGCGTTGCATATATATATATCACACTTTCTCTATGCCTTCAACTACTTATGGGCCGCTAAATTCAGCTACTTCCACATTAAATTGTGGAAAAGGACACTGACCATAATGTAGTGTTTCAGGGACATTATGAACATCCCAAAACAAAACAACAGACAGCTACCTAAGCACTGCCTTCACAAGGGCAGGTTTACAATCTTACAGTCACTTCCATTTTAGGAAAAGTTAAAAAAAAAAAGGCTTTTTTTTCTTAATCAATTTTAAAGATGTTTTATCTCATAAATGGAATAAAATCACATGGCTTTCTCCACAGGCATATTTGTTGACTTGGGAAATGATTCCTGGGTTTTAATTCTCAACATGGAGACTCTCCTTCTGAGGCACTATTGGAAGGTTCCTCTGCAGTAACCCACTTTTACAGACTAACTCAGCTTCTCCAAGCCCTCTAGTGTAGAGATAAATTGCCAACACCAGAGTTTGAGGTTTAGGACTGGAAAGCAAGCAGAACACTGTTTGCTTCTTCACATGTTTGGGTAACAAAAGCCAGCTGAATGGAACCACACAGTGGTTCTGCAGTTATAAAAGCAAACCAACAAAATAAACCTTGAATGACCAAATATGTCCTTTTTGTTGATGCTTGCACATAAGAACTTGTTTTGGCCCAGTAGTAGTAACTTGGAGGAAGGTCCATTCCCAAGGAAACTTCACAATGACCAGAGAGCCCAAGAAGGAGATACTGCTTCTTTGAGATTAGGGTCAAGAGTCGGGTGCTGACACCCACAGGTAAACATTGAGCTGAACTCCTGGAATTCAGTTTCAGAGAGGGAGGAGTGATGAGGAAAGGGGTCAAGACCAGGCTGCAGAAACCCACAGAAACAGCTGACCTGAACAAGGGGGAGCTCATCCACATAGGTCTGATCCAGACCCCCAGAACCTGGGTGTCAGGAGGTCTGGGAAATCTATGGGGCCTCTGGCAGTGGATCAGTATTTATCCCTAGTATACAAATGGACTTTGGGAGCCCATTCCACATAGAGGGATACTCTCTCAGCCTAGACACATGGGGGAGGGCCTAGGCCCTGCTCCAAAGGATATGACAGACTCTGAAGATTTCCCCATGGAAGGCCTCACCCTCCCTGGGAGCAGAAAGGGGTTGGGATAGGGGGTGGTAGAGCAGGGGAAGAAGAGGGGGAGAGGGAACTGGGATTGACATGTAAAACAAGCTTGATTCGAATTTAATTTTTTAAAAAGGAGGAGGGAAGAGTGGAGTGCTAGAGTCTTGTTGCTTCCTAAGGTGTCTGTACCTAACCTCAAGAGCTATGGATAAACTTGCCTTGCAATCTTTACCAGCTTAGGATTTAGGGAAAGGAAGAAACACAGCCCAGTTGCGTGACTTCTACTTAGAGTTAAAATACCAGAAGCAGAGAAAGGGAAATAGGAATGAATGGAACAAAACACACATGTGTCTTTTGTCTTATCATCTCTTCTTTTGGTCACGCTGTATTTCTTTCACAGCGTTCTGGATAATAGAAGAGTATCATTTCTTTCCTTTGTTCCTTCCTTCTTTCCATATTAACCATGTACCTAAAAGTTCTCTATCTCTTGACATGATGAGAGAAGGATGAAAAAAGCCTGAGAGGAAGAAATTGATTTTGGCTCTGGGAAACAAAATCAAAGTGCACAGATGACTCATGTAGGGAGTTTTGACTTCATTGTACAGGTCTAAGGAGAAATGTGGGTTTGAATCCCACCCAGAATCAGGAGATCAAGGATAAGCTGCCTTTCTTCAACCTCTCCTCCCTTGTTCCTGAGCTAATTGAGACCATGCCTCCCTTAGAGATGCTAACTAAATGTGAACTCTCAAGTGGCTGTGACTCACTCATGGTGTAATCTCTTGCTGTCTCATGTTCTGTGTGAAAGAATGAATTCAAGGCTGAATACATCTGCATAACACCACAGAGCCACATGCCCCAGCCTCAGTGATCACATCTTACCTTGAGCACTTGACAAGCCAGCCTTCAGCACCACCCTTGTATTATCTCTCTGTTCAGAACCTTAGTTACCGCCATGGGAGTTATCTACAATTATCACTCTCCTTCCATAGACTACAATTATCACTCTCCTTCCATGATTTAGGAATGGCTTTCATTAAATCACCTATGTGTGTGAATTTCAGAGGACATTAAAATCCTAGCAGCCAACAACTTCACCCCACACTAAAGAAGATTTCCTCTCCATGCCTATGGAATTGATGGCCTGTCTCAGGGAGGTGGCTACTTCATCATCATAATTGAGATGATTTTTTTCTTAGTTTCGATAATAATAATTCTTCCTTAAAGTCAGAGAAGCCCATTATTTAGCTACCAGCATGGCTCCCAGTTAGGGACTATGTATCCTAGTTTCTACATGAACACATCATTTAAATTCCATACTAAAATGTGAACAAACCAATTCTACACCTTCCTCATGTCCGAGAGAGAGAGAGAGAGAGAGAGAGAGAGAGAGAGAGAGAGAGAGGTTTGTTTTGTGTTGAGACGAAGTCTCACTATGTAACCTTGGCCAGCCTAGAACCACTCTATAGATCAGTCTGGCTTTGAACTCAAAGACATAGACCTGCCTCATCAGTGTTTGGGATAAAAGGTGTATGCCACCATATCCAGCTCTTACCCTGGTATTTTTAAGGTATGGCTAAAAGATTTTGGAGATTCATATTGCTTCTAAGTAAGTTATGTAACAAACAAAGACAATAACCTTTTTAAAAATCATAATTGATATTTATAAAACACTATACCTAATAACAGCTAACTGAATGCTTATGAAACATTCATCAATATTTACCACTTCTGGGATAGCTATAAAATAAATCACAATGAATTCAAAATGTAGGGCCCTGCTCAGAAACATCTGATGCCAGGGGTCTGCTCACCAGATCTGAACTCAGCAGCGGGATCCATCACACCAAGACACTGCCAAGACCCTGGTAACAGTGCCACCTCCATCCATGAAAAGAGGACAGACATCGAATATTGGAACTGTTTGCATCTACCAGAAGGGAACCTTGGTCCCATACCCACCAGGAGAGGAAGAAACTCCTGCTACACTCACCAGAAGGAAGGATGAAAAGAGGACAATGTAAAAGCACATTCAACAACAAAAAACCCAATATGACACCACCAGAGACTAGGAACCATACATGACCAAGACCTGAACATCACAATGCAGATGAAGCAGAAGAGAATGACATTAAAAACATTTTCATGAAAATGATAAGAGGACCTCAAAGAGGACATGAGAAAAAGCCCTTAAAGAAATGGAAGAAAAAAAAAAAAACAAAAAATACAAGTTATCAACAAATCTCTCAAGGAAACAGTTCAAGACCTAAAAACTGAAATAGAGACAATAAAGAAAGCACAAGCTGGGGGAATGCTGGAAATAGAAAACCTAGATAAACAATCAGGAACTACAGACGTAAGCATAACCAAAAGAATACAAGAGATGGAAGAGAGAATCTCAGGAGTTGAAGATAAACTAAGAGAAATAGACTCATCAACCAAAGAAAATCTTAAATCTAACAAATCCCTAACACAAAATATCCAGGAAATATGGGATAACGTGAAAAGACCAATAGGTATAAAAGGTGAATAAATCCAACTCAAAGGCACAGAAAACATATTCAACAAAATCATAGAAGAAAACTTTCCCAACCTAAAGAAAGACATGTCAATGAAAATACAAGAAGCCTACAAAACACCAAAAAGACTGAACCAAAAAATTTCTAAATACTGTAGCAGAATTAATCTCCTTAGGATAAATGCTGTTTTATATTGAGGATACATACTGTTGAAGTATTCTTAAATAGAAAATTTTTCTTTTTATCTTTTATTTTTTATTGTTTTACTAAAAAGAAAAAAACTGTATAATAAAAAAGGTCTCATTGCCACATAATAATCAAAACACCAAACATACACAATAAAGAGAAAATATTAAGAGCAGCAAAGGAAAAAGGCCAAGTAACATATAAAGGCAAATCTATCAGAATTACACCAGATTTTCCATGGAAACTCTGAAAGCCAGAAGGTCCTGGATAAATATTCTACCTACACTAAGAGACCCTAGATGGCAGCCCAGACTACTATACCCAGCAAAGCCTTCAATCAATATAGATGGAGAAAACAAGATATTTCATGACAAACCCAGATTCAAACAAAACATATCCACCAATCCAGCCTTACAGGAAGTTCTGGAAGGAAAACTGCAACCCAAGGAAGTGAATTACAACCAGAAAAAATATAGGCAATAAATAATCCCACTTTACCAACAACCAAAAGAAAAAAAAGGATAGAATCCCACACATAATTTTGCCACCATCACCAAATCAAAAACAAACAAGAATGAACAATCAATGGTCATTAATATCCCTCAACATTTATGGTCTTAACTCGCCTATAAAAAGACACAGATTAGCAGAATGGATAAGAAGACAGAATCCATCCTTCTGCTGCATACAAGAAACACACCTCAACTTCAAAGACAGACAGTACCTAAGAATTAAAGGTTGGGAAAAGATTTTCCAATCAAATGGACCCAAGAAACAAGCGGGGGTAGCAATCCTAATATACAACAATTGGAATTTAAACTAAAATCAATCAAAAGAGATGAAGGAGATCACTTCCTACTCATCAAAGGAGAAATCCATCAGAATGAAGTCTCAATTCTGAGCATTTATGCCCCAAATACAAAGGCATCCACGTTTGTAAAAGAAACATTACTAAAACTCAAATCACCCATAAAACCACACACACTTAGAGTGGGAGACTTCAACACCCCACTCTCACCTCTGCACAGGAACACCAGACAGAAACTTAACAAAGAAACAAAGGAACTAATAGAAGTTATGGAGCAATTGGACTTAACGGATATCTATAGAACATTCCATCCAAATACAAAACAATTTACCTTCTTCTCAGCGCCACATGGAACCTTTTCTAAAATCGACCACATAATTGGCAACATAGCAAACCTCAACAGGTACAAAAAAATTGAAATAACCCCCTATATGTTATCAGACCACCATGCTTTAAAGTTAGAATTCAACAACAACACTAATTATGGAAAACCTACAAACTCATGGAAATTAAGTAACACCCAATTGTACAACTCCTGGGTCCAGGAAGAAATAAAAAAAGAAATTAAAGATTTCCTAGAATTCAATGAGAATGTGGACACAACATACCCAAACCTATGGGACACTGAAAGCAGTACTAAGAGGAAAGTTCATAGCACTAAGTGCCCACATGAAGAAACAGGAAAATAATCACAATGGAGAATTAACAGCACAACTGAAAGCTTTAGAACACAAAGAAGCCAATACACCCAGAGGAGCAGATGCCAGGAAATAATCAAATCGAGGGCTGAAATCAATAAAATGGAAATTAGGAGAACAATACAAAGAATCAATATAATGAAGAGTTGGTTCTTTAAGAAGATCAACAAGATAGACAAACCTTTAGTCAAACATACCAAACAGCAGAGAGTGAACATGCAAATAAATAAAATCAGGAATGAAAAGGGGAACATAACAACAGACACAGGGGAAATCCAGAGAATCATCAGGTCATACTTCAAAAACCTCTATTTCTCAATTTCGAAAATCTAAAGTAAATGGACAATTTTCTGGACAGAATTCACTTACCAAAATTAAATCAAGAACAGATAAGCAACTTAAATAGACCTATAACCCCTAATGAAATAGAAGCAGTTATCAGAAGTCTCCCAACCAAAAAAAGTCCAGGGCCAGATGGCTTCAGGGCAGAATTCTACCAGAAATTCAAAGAACAGCTAATACCAATTCTCCTCAAAGTATTCCACACAAGAGAAGCAGAAGGGTCATTATCAAACTCTTTATGAGGCTTCAATAACCTTCATACACAAGCCACACAAAGACACAACTAAGAAAGAGAACTACACAGACCAATATTCCTCATGAACATTGATGCAAAAATTCTCAATAAAACACTGGCAAATCAAATCCAAGAATATATCAGGGAAATCATCCATCACCATCAAGTATGTTTCATGCCAGGGATGCAAGGATGATTCAACATACAAAAATCTATCAATGTAATCCACCATATAAACAGACTGAGGAAAAAAAACCACATGATCATCTCACTAGATGGTGAAAAAGCCTTTGACAAAATCCAACACCCCTTCATGATTAAGGTATTGGAGAAATCAGGGATAACAGGAACATACCTCAACATAATAAAAGCAATATAAAAGCCAACATCAAATTAAATGGAGAGAAACTCAATGCAATTCCTCTAAAATCAGGAACAAGACAAGGTTTTCCACTTTCTCCATACCTCTTCAATATTGTCCTTGAAGTTCTAGCTAGAGCAATAAGACAACAAAAGGAGATCAAGGGAATACAAATCAGAAAGGAAGAAGTCAAACTCTCACTATTTGTAGATGATATGATAGTTTACATAAGTGACCCAAAAAAACTCTTCCAGGGAACTCCTACAGCTGATAAACACCTTCAGCAAAGTGGCAGGATACAAGATTAACTAAAAAAAAAATCTGTAGCCCTACTATATACAATGACACATTGGTGGAGAAAGAAATCAGAGAAACATCATCCTTTACAATGGCCACAAACAACATAAAATACCTTGGGGTAACACTAACCAAAAAAGTGAAAGACCTGTACAGTAAGAATTTTGAGTCTCTAAAGAAAGAAATTAAAGAAGATACCAGAAAATGGAAAGATCTCCCATGTTCTTGGATAGGCAGGATCAACATAGTAAAAATGGCAATCTTAGTAAACATAGTAAAATATAGTAAACAACATAGTAAAAATGGCAAAAGCAACCTACAGATTCAATGCAATCCCCATCAAAATCCCAACACAGTTCTCCACTGACCTTGAAAGAACAATTCTCAACTTTATATGTAGAAACAAAAGACCCAGGATAGCCAAAACAATCCTGTACAATAGAGGAACTTCTGGAGGCATCACCATCTCTAACTTTAAGCTCTATTACAGAGCTATAGTCCTGAAAACAGCTTGGTATTGGCACAAAAATAGACAGGTAGACCAATGGAATAGAATTGAAAACCCTGATATTAACCCACACACCTACGAACACCAGATTTTTTTTCTTTTTTTAATTTTAATTTTATTTTATTTTTTTTATTTTATTTAATTTATAAAGTTCAAATTAGGAACAAGTTTGTTTCAGATGTCAATCCCTTCTCCCTCTCCCTCCCAACATCCCACCTGCCCCTAGCCATCCCCCCATACTCCCCAGGCAGGGTAAGGCCCTCAAAAGGGGCTCCCCAAAGTCTACCACATCATCCTGGGCCAGGCATAGGCCCTTCCCCATGTGTCCAAGTCAAGAAAGCATCCCTTCACATGAGATGGGCTCTCAAAATCCCTTCTTTTTTTTTAAAAGACCTTACATATTTAATACAGTGTGTTACCCCTGTACAAATGGAAAAAAATTAAGTTCAACATTTCTAGAACAATATGGCTGTTAATTTTTGTACAATGCCAACTGAACTCGGTAAACTGGGATACTTTTTTCCAAAGTTGACAGCACAGCTAAAGTTTCCAAAAATTCATATATTATATATATATATAATGGCAGTATGTTATGCATCAATAGCAGCAACAGCTTTTCCAGGTTCTGCAGTCATTTGAACAAAATTGTAGAGACATCCAGCACACTCCATTTAAAAAAAAAAGTAAAAAACAAAATCCCAGAAAAACAGCACAGTTCTGTTACCCTTGTGGTACCTGGCACCATTTTTTTTAATTAGCTTCTCAATCATCATCTGGAAGGAAACAATTCTAAGCAACATCATTAAAAACAGCTCTGATAAAGCACGGTCACTACTATGTATCATAAAGCAGGTATACCTGATTTTTGACAAACAATCCAAATATATACCCTGGAACAAAGAGAACATCTTCAACAAATGGTTCTGGCATAACTGGATGCAAACATGTAGAAGACTACAGATATACACAAGCCTTTTGCCCTGCACAAAACTTAAGTCAAAATGGATAAAATATCTCAACATAAACCCAGCCATACTGAACCTTTTAGAAGATAAAGTAGGAAATACCCCTGAATTAATTAGTACAGGAGACTACTTCCTGAACATAACACCAGTAGCACAGACACTGAGATCAACAATTGATAAATGGGACCTCCTGAAACTGAGAAGCTTCTGTAAGGCAATGGACACAGTCAGCAAGACAAAACAGCAGCCCACAGACTGGGAAAAGATATTCACCAACCCCACATCTGACAGAGGGCTGATCTCCAAAATATACAAAGAACTCAAGAAGCTAGTCTCCAAAACACCAAACAACCCAATTAAAAAGTGGGGTACAGAACTAAATAGACAATTCTCAATAGAGGAATCTAAAATGGCTGAAAGACACATAAGAAAGTGTTCAACATCCTTAGCCATCAGGGAAATGCAAATCAAAACAACTCTGAGATACCATCTTACTCCTGTCAGAATGGCTAAAATCAAAAATACAATGACAGTTTATGCTGGAGAGGATGTGGAGAAAGGGGAACACTTCTCCACTGCTGGTGGGAGTGCCAACTTGTACAGCCACTTTGGAAATCAGTATGGCGACTCCTCAAGAAAATGGGAATCAGTCTACCACAAGATCCAGCAATTCCACTCCTAGGCATATACCCAAAAGAAGCACATTCATACAACAAGGACATCTGTTCAATCATATTCATAGCAGCATTATTTGTAATAGCCAGAAACTGGAAGCAGCCTAGATGCCCCTCAACCAAAGAATGGATAGAGAAAATGTGGTACATTTACACAATGGAGTACTACTCAGTGGGAAAAAAACAATGGAATCTTGAAATTTGCAGGAAAATGGATGGAACTCGAAGAAACCATTCTGAGTGAGGTAACCCAATCACAAAAAGACAAACATGATATGTACTCACTCATATGTGGACCTGCTTTATGATACATAGTGGTGACTGTGCTTTATTAGAGCTGTTTTTAATGATGTTGCTCAGAATGGTTTCCTTCCAGATGATGATTGAGAAGCTAATTAAGAAAAAAAACGGTGCCAGGTACCACAAGAGTAACAGAACTGTGCTGTTTTCTGGGATATTTTTTACTTTGTTTTTGTTTTTGTTTTTGTTTTTGTTTTTAAATGGAGTGTGCTGGATGTCTCTACAATTTTGTTCAAATGACTGCAGAACCTGGAAAAGCTGTTGCTGCTATTGATGCATAACATACTGCTATTATTGGTCTTTTTATATAAATATAAATATATATATACATATATAAAATAGTGGGGTACAGAACTAAATAGACAATTCTCAATAGAGGAATCTAAATGGCTGAGAAACACATAAGAAATTGTTCAACATCCTTAACCATCAGGGAAATGCAAATCAAAGCAACTCTGAGATACCATCTTACTCCTGTCAGAATGGCCAAAATCAAAAACACCAATGACAGTTTATGCTGGAGAGGGTGTGGAGAAAGGGGAACACTTCTCCACTGCGTGTGGGAGTGCCAACTTGTCCAGCCACTTTGGAAATCAGTATGGTGACTCCTCAAGAAAATGGGAATCAGTCTACCAGCAATTCCACTCTTAGGCATATACCCAAAAGAAGCACATTCATTAGAGATACCATAATAGAGGGAGACATTTTAGGTTTACAGACAAATCAGGCACTAGGTAAATGTCTCGTGATCTACAAAGATGACACATCTAACAACCTAAGCAATAGAGGAGAGGCTACCTTAAATGCCCTAGCCCTTATCCTGCAGCTGGTGGAAGCAGAAGCAGATACCCACAACTAATCACTGAACTGAATTGGAATCCAGATGCGGAGAAGGACGAGTGAAGAGCAAAGTGTTCCAGACCAGGCTGGTGAAACCCACAGAAACAGTTGACCTGAACATGGGGGAACTCTTGCTCCCCAGACTGATAGCTGGGATACCAGCATGGGACTGATCCAGGCCCCAGAAACATGGGTTTCAGTTAGGAGACCTCAGAAATCTACGGGACCTCCTGTAGTAGTTCAGTATTTATCCCTAGGCTAGGTGTGAACTTTGGGAGCCCATTCCACATAGAGGAATACTCCCTGAGCCAAGACACACGGAGTTGGGCCTAGGCCCTATCCCAAAGGATATGACAGACTCTGAAGACCCCCCCCCCCCGATGGAAGGCCTCACCATCCAGGGGGAGCGAAAGGATATGTGATAGGTAGGGTTTTAGTTGGAGGGGGTGGTGGGCGAAGAGCAGATGGAGAGGAAAGTGGGATTGATATGTAAAACAATCTTGTTTCTAATTCAAATAAAAAGAAGCACATTCATATAACAAGGACATCTGTTCAAGATGTTCATAGCAGCACTATTTGTAATAGCCAAAAACTGGAAGCAGCCTAGATGCCCCTCAACCGAAGAATGGATAGAGAAAATGTGGTACATTTACGCAATGGAGTACTACTCAGCAGAAAAAAAGTGGAATCTTGAAATTTTCAGAAAAATGATGGAACTCAAAGAACCCATTCTGAGCGAGGTAACCCAATCACAAAAAGAAAAACATGATATGTACTCATTCATATGTGGATTTTAGACATAGAGTAAAGGATTACCAGCCTAAAATTCACACTTCCAGAGAAGTTAGTAAACAAGGAGGACCCTAAGAGAGACATACATGGTCCCCTGGAGAAGGGGAAAGAGACAAGATCTCCTGAGCAAATTGGGAGCACAGGAGGAGGGGGGAGGGAGATAGGAGATTGAGAAGGGGAGAAGAAAAGGGGTGAGGAGGACATGAAGGAGAAGAAAGGTTGAGTCAGGGGAACAATAGAAGAAAACAAGAAAGCAGATACCATAATAGAGGGAGACAGTTTATGTTTACAGAGAAATCAGTTACTAGGGAAATGTCTGGAGATCTACAAAGATGACACCAGTTAACAATCTAAGCAACAGAGTGAGACACTATCTCAACACAACACAATTCAAACACCTTCAGCATAAATGGGATGGAAATTTTCCTTCAAAAAGCAATTTAAAAAAAAAAAAACCTCTGAATCAAGGGGTGGAGCAAAGTGGGACATCCAGCAGTCACCTCCTGAGGAAGCATCAATTTGAACAGCGATTCACACAAAAAGTCTCTTGAAAGAAGTTGGGGAGCCACAGGAAAGACCACAGAGGCTTTGGTTTAACAATAAGAGAAGCTACATTGAGGAAGACAAGCAAGAAAGCTGCTTGGATTACTCCTCTGCCAGTTCCAAGAGGTCATGAGACATGCCCCAGTGTCCCGCAGAGACCCACATGCCAGGCTAGACGTGTGTTGTAGCTGGCATCAAAGACCTAGTTGATCACTGCAGGCAGAAATTTCCTGCCCCGCCCCATCCCACAGCCATTCAGTCCCAAATAAACACACAGAGGCTTATATTAACTATAAATTGTTTAGCCTATTGCTCAGGCATATTACTAAAAAACTCTTACAACTTAAATTAACCCATAATTTTTATCTGTGTTTAGCCACATAGCTTGGTACCTTTTCTCAGTAAGGCATTCTCATCTTGCTTCTTCTTTGTCTGGCTAGCGACTCTGTTGCTGCCTTTCCTCTTCCTAGAATTCTCCTAGTCTGGTAGCCCCACCTATATTTCCTGCCTGGCTACTGGCCAATCCACATTTTATTAAACCAATACAAATGGCAAATCTTTCCAGTAAAAAAGAACATTATCCCAGGGAGTCAGGCGAGGCCCGCTTGACTGAGAGAGCCCATGGCAGCTGGCAGCTTTCTCAGAGCTAGTCTGGGGCCTTTATGGGGTGATTTGCCCCTGTCCTCCTGTTAATGTTCTGACCATGTGGGTGCCAAAATGTAAATGGAGTTCTTAATTGGTCTAAATACTAAAATCTGGGAGTCAGACATAGAGGAAAATGCTGAGAGATCAGAGAGAAGGAGCAAGCCACACCTTACCTCTTTAGCATCTCACCAGACAAGATAACGAGTTCCTGTTTATTCCTGCTTATATCCTCTCTCTGCCCAACCATCCCACTTCCTGTCTGTGACAAGCCATCTCACTTCCTGTTTCCACCCAGCCATCTCACTTCCTGTCTGTACAGATCGCCAGATTTCTATAGTTAACTAGGGACAAGCTTCATTCTCTGATCTTCACACAGGCTTTACTTGTACAAGCAAGATATCACCACATATCACCATCATTTCAGTGCACAAGCATTAAGCAGGCCAGGGCATTCCATGTTCAGCACAGCACTGTTGGCAATATCCAAGATATGAAAACAACCAAAGTATACAAATGATGAATAAATAAATAAAATATGGTGTGTGTGTGTGTGTGTGTGTGTGTGTGTGTGTGTGTGTGTGTGTGTGTGTGTGTTGTGTAGTACTGGTCATAAGAAAAGATGAAACCCCATCATTTGCAATAATAGAGACAGAACTTGGAATCACTACATTAAATGAAATAAGTCAGGTATAGCAAGATAAATACTGAGTGATCCCCCTCTTATGTGGAATATCAGTGTGCAGAATAGCGGTTACTAGAAGTTAGGGGGTTATGTGGTGGTGGAAGACCGGAGAAAGTTCATCCAATGGGTCCTAAGCAATAGGTAGAAGGAGAAATCATTTCTAGCGAGTAGGTATGCATAGCAACACTAATGGACTGCATATTTCAAAAGAGACAGAAGAATTATGGATTCTTTTATTGACCATCACAGGAATGGAAATAAAAACCATAGAGTGTTAAAACAGAGTTACTGTACTGACTAGCTAAAAGCCTAACAGCATCCAGCATCAGTGACTCTGAGGAGCACTTAGGATTCTCATGCATGGTTGACAAGGCTGTGGAGTATTTGATCCACCATTGAAAACTGTTCGACAGACTCCTGAGTTACTAAATGTTATAGTCTTCTCTCAGTACTGTAATAGAATGCCACAAACTATACATTTATAAAGAACAAATTATCTCTCAAAGCTCCAGAGGCCAGGAAATGCTAGGTTAAAGTTCAAGCCTCTTGGATATCTGGTGAGGGACTCCCTTCTGAATCTGTACATGGCAGAAGGAGGGAAGCAAAATGACTTCCTGCCATTCACATGGCGTGAAAGCAAAAGAGAGGCAATCCATGCAGCAAACTGCATCTATGGTGGGGAGAGGGGGCTTTAATCTATCCATAATAGCATCCAAACACCCCCAGTAGAGCAGCACTGCTCTATTGGAGATTAATCTTTTAACAGATTTCCTGGGTAGCACATTTAGATTACAGAACCACATGATCCAGCAATATTGATTCTGTTTACCCAAATGAAAACATATTCAACAAAAACACTCACTGTTTGTAGCAGTTCTAGTCACAAAAGCCCAAACAACCCTTATGCCCATCGATAGAGAGAAATACAAATAAGCTGTAGCAGATTTACAACGTGGAATTCCATATAGCAGCAAAAAGGATTGAATTACTAGTGGACACAAGATTAATGAGCCTAAAAGAACATACTGAGCAAAAGAAACCAGACACAAGAGTATTCAAGGTTTATTATAACTTGAAGTGGATAGAACTGAGTATGGGATATGCTCACATTTGCAATTGATATCACCAGGCTCCGGCCTGAAAGTAAGTACCTGTTGTGATTCCACTTCTCTGAAATTCTGGCACAATCCAAACAATAGGAACGGAAAGCATGCCAGTAGGGATCTATGCCAAAAATGAATGATGTTTTCTGCAAAAGACTTTAGGGAACTTCCAGGAATAACGATAATAATCAGTGTCTCAACTGGAGTGGCAGTTACATGTGTATAGATATTGGCCCAAACTCATTGTTATGTCTTTATAAGAGGTACGTTTTGCTTTCTGTAAATTATACCTCAATAATGATGGCTTTTGTATAAAAGACATGACTCATACTCTACTTCCTGCCTCCTGGGGGCTAGATTATGACAAGGTAAGGATCAACTGGCATGCTTAGTTTCAATTGTCAACTTTATACAGCCTAGAATAACCTAGGAAGAGACCCGCAGTGGAAGATTGTCTACATCAAGCTGAACTGTCCAACCTGTTGCTTTGATTGCCTTAACTGATATGGAACAATGCAGACCAGTGTGGGCAGTACCATTCCCTAGGCATGGGGCCCTGAACTATATAAGAATGGAGATATCAAGCTAAGCACTTGCACACCAAGAAGGCATAAATCAGCCTGGTGGTAGTAGCAGCACATTCTTGCTAGGTAATGTTTGGCTTCTCTATCATAGGACCCATCCAAAAATTAAACAAACATATTGAAGCCATTTCATGGTTTCCTGCAACAATAAAGAAGAATGTTGTCGTCATCATCATCATTGTTGTTGCTTCTGTTAAATTAAGACAACGCATCACTGTATAGTTGACCTTGAACTCATGATCCTCCTGCCTCAGTTTCCCTAGTGCTTAGATTACAGACATATACCACCATACCCAACAGAAAAATAATTTTTAAGTAATTAATGGCAAATCATTGTCAAGAAAGCAGCATGAGCATGAAAAATTATCAAAAAAGTAAGTATGATATTGGAAAGCTTATTTATGGAATCCATATAAGACCAAAGCAACCAACCAGTTCAAAGAAAAAAATGTAATTATCATATCTCTTGTATTATTCAGCCTGTCATTGCTGTGGCAAAATACCTTAGACAACTCCTTAGTTGAAGAAGAACTTAATCTGTCTCACAATTTAACAGGTTTTAGCCCATTGCAGAACACCACAGAGGAGCAGGGCAGCATGGAAAGAGTGTTCAACACACAGCAGGAGCAAACAAAAGAAGCAACAGGAAAGGGCCAGAGACAAAAGTAACCTCCAAAGTCACAACTTCAGTGACAATGTCCTCTCCAACCAGTCCCCACTTTCCATGAGAATACCAAATTCCCACACTTTATTCAAATTTTGACTCTATTAATGGATTAAATCATTGGTTGAGTCAGAGTTTCCATGATCTAATCATCACCTCTAGAAATGTCGTAGTAGTCACCGCCAGAGGTGTATACTGCAAATCTCCCAGATGTCTCTTAACCAGCCAAGATGACAGCCAAGATTTAACCATCACACTGCCCAACATACACATAATTAAAGCATTCAACTTTTAATTCAATTTGCTGTCATTATTCTTACTGGAATAAAACTTCATTTATGCTTTGAGACATGGGAAAGAAGCATAAAGATGATAGAAGTTTCTCTAAATGGCTGAATTATAGTAGCTTTAGTGACACAAACTCTTCTAAAAAAAAAATTGTAACGAACAGGAGAGGTGAGGGCATGGTTTTGAATCAGAAACTGTTGTTTGGCTTATTTTGTTCATTGGCAAAGCCTCACCCTGAATTCTAAATAAATGAAAACCAGCAGCATGAATTTACTCTTAACAAATAATAACACTGTACCCAGTTTTAATAAGAAAACTGCAACATACAGTCAAAGAAGATGCCCTTTAATCCCCAGTTTTATTACCTTGTTTTCTCGCTGAGAACTTGGAAAAACTGATAAGAAACAAAATACTCACACTGGTTTCATAGAGATATTCCAATGTGCTCACAGGACTGGCTTTCTGTGACAAGGTGTTCATTTATAGGATAAAAATCACGTACTGAATGCATTATCTAGGCAACCACTAGCAAGATTTCCATGTCATCTTTAGCAAAAAGATGGAAGGAAAATATGCTCTTAACATTCTTCTATACAGTGAACACCTCTCTGCCTTCTTCCTGGATTTTCTGCTCAAATTAGCCAAAGTCATAACACAGTGAAGGAATTAAATTCCTTGCAATGAGATAGCTGTGTGACCATAGCTCAGTGACTCCTCTGCAGTCCTAAAACAGCACCTACTACAAGGATGGTCTTTGTCCTGTACTCCTATTCCTTTTGGGGTGTTGTGTATAAACTCTTTATTAAGCAGACACAGTTAAAGAAGGAATGTAGGCTGCTGCCCCTCTTTGGTTTCTCTGCCCTTTCATACACTATGTCTTGCTTCTAATTCCATAAAAGAGAAATTATTAATTTAATTATCTTAGTCTAGGTCCTGTGTTGAAAAAGATGTTACAGGGAGTAACTGTGGCTCCCCAGGGTAAGAGCCCACCAAGTCTTCCAGCCTCTAGGAAGCTTCTCAGGCTGGGTAACCCCAGGATTCACTTCCTTCTCTTACTGCTGCAACCAGCCTTACTGTCTTTCTGTTTTCTCCCACGTAGATCACTCCTTCGCTTCTAAGTCACCTGCTCATGCTTATGGAGCTTCCAGACTCAAGAGCAACAACATAGGAGCCTCACTTAGGACTAGAGCTTAAGAAATATTCAAGTGCAGTCTTAGAAAATAAGGTGTGTTCATTTGTTATCAAAGAGCAGAAGTGGAATTGTGCTGGGAAAATGTGTACACAGAACATTCTATGATAACTGCCATACATATGAATGTGCAACCCTACATTGACAAAGACCTAGAGAATTTAAATTAAATTAAATTAAATTTAAATTAAATTAAATCATTTTTGATCTGCTGCAATTTTAGTAGGTGTCATCATTTTTGCAAATATTTTCAGGACTAAAATTCTCAACTCCCAGAGGTTATCTTAAATTCCCTTCCCCTATAGTGAGATTGATGACTACCTTAAATGCCATCCTAGAGTGTTCACCCAGTAGCCGATGGAAGCAGAAGCAGAGATTCACAGCTAAACACTGAGCCGAACTCCTGGAATCCAGTTGTAGAGAGGGAGGAGTGATGAGCAAAAGGGTCAAGACCATGCTGGGAAAACCCACAGAAACAGCTGACCTGAGCAAGTGGGAGCTCATGGACCCCAGCTGGACAGCTGGGGAACCAGCACAGAACCAAACCAGGCCCCCTGAACATGGGTGTCAGTTGGGGGGCTTGGGCAGTCTATGAGACCGCTGGCATTGGAACCAGTATTTATCCGTAGTGCACGAATGGGTTTTGGAGGCCCATTCCCTATAGAGGGATAGTCTCTCAGCCTAGATACATGGGGGAGGGCCTTGGTCCCTGATGTGACAGACTTTGATGGTTCCCCCATGGGAGGCCTCACCCTCTCTGAGGAGTGGATGGGGGGTAGGATGAGGAGATGGTGGAAGGAATGAGAGGGTGGGAGGGAGAGGGAACTGGGACTGATATGTAAAATAAGATTGTTTTGATTTAAATAAAATAAAAATTCTTTACTCCTGTGTCTTGGAAATTTGGGCAGTTGTGAGAATCCTTGTGGTCCCATCCTTCTGATGTTAAGTTTCATTTACTTTAGAACTCTATCAGGGTTTCCCATCTCCAGAAAGTAATTGCAAATACTGCCATGTACAATAAAATGACCTCAAGCTCCTCTTTGCTGCCATAAAATAAGCGGCATACATATTTTCAAAAAAAAAAAGATTTTGTTATTCATAGTACAGAAGCTTATCTGCTAATTTTGTCTCTGCCTTGGAACTCCCAATCTTCAAAGTATTAACTCTAAACTGGAACTGTAGGATTGAAACTAGAGGGTGTTCAAAGCAAGCAAAACGTGACAAAATGTAATAGGGGTTACCAAGAGTCTTCTTCAGGACAAATAGGCAAGTGAGCCCTGAGCAGTTAGCATGGAGATCTAATTAATGTTACAGGACACCAGTGACTCCCTGCCGTGATTAAAATGGTTCTAGCTCAAAACAACAAAAAAAAAAAAAAAAAAAAGAAGAAAGAAAGAAAAGAAAAGAAAAAACCTACTATGGTCATTAATAGCAACAGTAGCAACAGTTGAAAACACACACACGCACGCACGCATGCGCGCACACATACACACACACACACACACACACACAGCAACAGTCCACATGTGAAGTACAGAAAGACTGCAGCGATGGAGCAGATAGATAATGGCAACCACATTAAACAGTCTGAACAGGCCATGGAATGGAGCTTCAGTCAACGGAGTGAAATCAAATCAAGTTGGCTCCCATAGGGAGACTGTCTGCCAAGTTCCCAGGAACAGCCGCCACTGGGGAGCTCCAGGATGAGAGGAGCAGAGTAAGTGCTGACAGGCCATGAGTTCTGGGCAGGCAGGCAGACACTGTCCTAATGCACAGAGCATGTGCCCCACTTGCTCATGGCTGTCATTTGGCTAAAGGATCTAAAAGCAATTTGCATACACTGGAATCTGAAAAGATGTTTTTCAGCAAACATCTGGGTCTACAGACAAAGTCATAAAATGAATTCCATGGGATTTCCATGAACTACATACGCCACTGCATCTTTTCATCAACTGTAAAGCTTAGTTGCTTCCAGCAGACACGGGCACTCTGAGTCTGGAGACCTTGGCCAAGTCACCTGACCCCCAGGCAAGCTGACTGCTTTACAGTGGTAACCAGATTGCCTTGCTCACTTTTATTCTGATGCTCTATTGCATGTGTTGATTGTTCCCCCACTCACTCACTATATGCCAGCCACAGATGGAGAGAATGAGGCAAAGCACAGGGTACATACAGAAGTAAACCAATAGTCCTGCCCTATAGAACTTACATCCAGCAGAGAGGAGAGAAGATCCAACAACATGAGCGAAATGCAGAGTGTGTAAAGGGCTGTGGAAATTATGGTGACCTCGGGGAAGAAGAATCCTCAAAGATAAGAAGGCAAAAAAAAAAAAAGTTGAAAATGTTTCATCGATACATATTCCTAGGATGGAAAATACTTCAGGAAGACTCCATTCTTCAGGCTGATCTGCTCCCAGAATGAACTCAGAATGAATTATCTGAAAGACCATGAGTCAGTACAATGTATTATAACAGATTAACCAAAATGCCTTACTCAGATCTTAGTTTTCCGTTAGAGGAACAGTGAGAGGCATCGTCATTTGAAGTAAGATCATAGAATCTGAGCTGGCACTTTAAGGCTCTAGTCTTTATGCTCAGTGAGGCATTTGGTTACTTATTTAACAAACTAAGTGTTTTGTTTGTTGATTTGTTTTCATGAACCCCAGAACTTCTGAGAAATGAGGCAGATGATATGAAAACCAAAAATTAAATTAGAAAGGGAGAAATGTTTCCATCAGTACTACTTCTAGTGAGGAAATGAAGCTCTTAAAAGAGACTTGAGGGAGAGAGACATAATTTGTCAAGTGAAAGATGAGAGGCAAATCAGAAGAGAGGGCACATGGGGTCAGAATATGAGGAATGGGTGATGACTCGAAATGAAAAAGTAATTTCCTTGGCTGGCACCGAAACATCAAAGAGACTGACAGTGTGCAGTGAAAAGCAGACTGCAAACCAGAGCCAGGAGCAGGGTCAACCTGTGAATGCAGAGCCAAAAAGTCCAAGGGCAGGGAAGCCCTGTTACCCCAGCTACACAGGAAGATTCTCAGAATAGAAACAATGCTGAAGAGACAAAGTTAACATCCTCTCAGTTCTAAGGGTGTTCTGCTCCATTTTCCTTATTGTTCTTAGTATATTTGTAACCAGAAAGGAAATATAACTAAACATACATATTGTTCATATAGATAGATAGATAGATAGATAGATAGATAGATAGATAGATAGATAGATAGATAGATAGATATAGATACAGATACAGATACAGATATAGATATAGATATACATATTCTATACCATGTGATGCCAGAAGTAAACAAGAAAACTATAACTAAGAATTTAAATGAAGTCATTGCCCCCAAGGTCATGGTCCAGCGCTCATCTCTATTTAGAAACTGCATATAGGAGGATTGTGTTCATCAGCCAGTTACCAGGGGAGTTCTTGTACTATGAAAGGTGTATGATGCAGAAACAATGTCACAAAGGAGAATTAAAACCAGTGGCAGAACCAAGGAAAAGAGGGTTTTTGCTCCAACATCATTATCCTAGGTAGAGGAGGTGAGCAGAAGACAAGGAATCATATTTTAAAGCCAGTAATTTTTCAAACTGAGAGCAAGGCTATGTATAAACAGACAATAGAGAGTCTAACTTTCTGTAATAGAAGAACCCAGAAGTTTACCTTCTTAGAGATCCCCCCAGGCCATCATAGAGTAGCTACCCTAAGGCACTTCTGGGGAATCCTGGGCTCAGCAGAAGTTGATAGAACAAAATTTCAAAACTATTGACTTTGTACATACCTACTAATTATGATTTTAATTTCCTGCATGGGAGTTCATATAAATGCACACATAACATAGCCTAAGTGCCATTTACAATCTCTATTTATTATAAAAATGGGAATTTGTAGGCTAGGTATATAACTCTGTGGTAGAACACTTGCTTAGCCTGTGTGGTAGGGGTCTCACCCTTGGCAAAGGAGGTATTGGCAGCTGAATAGTTACTGAGGAAAGAGACACACTCTCCTTTGGGAATATGGGTATTGGGGTTGCTTGTGGCCCAAAGAATGCCCCCCATCCATACACACATATATATAGGCAGCAATAATTGAACTCAAGTGGTGATTAATAACAGAAAAGGGAGGCCATTAAGTTGCAGGAGAGATGGGGGCACTAGGGAGAGTTGGAGGAAGGTAATGATGGATAAACCTAATCAAAATATATAAATGTACAAAAATTTAAAGAATAAATAAAAAACATTATTTAAAAAAACTTCTCTGTATAAAGTTTCAAATTTCAAAGTTGGAGTCCAATATCCAGAATTTGTCAAGGGTTCTCTAAACATGATTCCAACCATCCAACTTTAAATTGGTGTTCTGAGTATACCACACGTTGAGATCACACAGAGTGGCTTAGTTAACTCACCCCAAGTCTGTATGTATTGGTTAAATAATATCATCCCCTATTTAGAGCATTGCTTGGAGGACACACCAAAATGAAATCCAGTGGCTAGAAAGTCTATAAATAGCTTTGAAAAAGTGAAAAAAGCTGGTGACCCAAAGCAAATCCAAAGCAAAAGCATCAGCTACCTACTTACACCACTCACTAATCATTTACTTTTGCCCAAGGCTGGTCTTGAGCTCTTGAACAACTTAAATGAATAGCTGAGCCTACAACATAAACCACCACACCCAAGTTATTTTTGTTTTCAATTTTTCTAGTCAACTTTTGCTTTTACACCTTGATATTCACATGGAGCTCTCTTAACAGAAACCTTGGATAACATCTGCACATATGTTTTTCTGTGGACTGTGGTGTAAACAGCCCAGTAATGTGTTATAGAGCTCTATGAGTTTGCTAGGAAAAAGGAAGGACAGAGATGATAAATGACCTACAAGGGGGCTCCATAAGCCCGGGGTTTCTGTTATAATTCAATAGTAATGTATAATGGAAGGGAAATCACACTTATCTGCCCATCTTATTAGACTTTATATGGGTTAAAGAATATAGAAGTGCAGAAATGCTTTTGGAGAAGACATGTCAGGGTGGGGAAAGGGTCTAGTTAATGATTCTTTTCTTTTTCCCCTGTGTAATCCAGCCTGGTATCAAACCAGAAGTTCTCTTGCACCAGCCTCCTGAGTGCTGAGGTTACAGGTTTGTTCACTGTACCCAGATATAGTGAGTAAAACTTTATGGTTTAGTTCCTAGAACAAATGAAAATGTTCTCTCCACGCATTTACCCATTTGAGCATATAAATAATGAGATGGACATGGTAGAACAGTCCTGCATCCCAGCGTGGGGAAGGGGGAGGAGAGCAGGTACGCTAGTAGAAGGCTCGGGAGTTCAAGGCTAGCCTGGACCACGAAGCAGACCCTGTCTCAAAAGCACGAAATATGAGTTGATTAATTAAATGTACAGATAAGATCTGGTTGAGAAGCTGGATGCTGCTTTCTTGAAGCTGTGGTTGAGAGCCTGAGTCTCTCAAACTCTCCAGTGTTCCTTTCTTCCTCACCCAGGCAGCCTCCCTCCCTTACTGCTGATGTTAAGACTCTGAACAAAGGACAGGCAAGCCATTCTGTGACTATTTGAGGAACTGAAAACTGAGCAGTATGGGCTTGGGGTGGGGGTAGCGGGGAGCTTGTCTTCCTTCCTAATGAAATCCCTCACAGGGAAATCCCCTTTCCATTAAATTAAAACCAGAAATGGTAGAGCTTACATTTTAAAACATCAAACCATTGTCTTCGGTTTCTGTGAAACAGGATAGCACTTCCAAACACTCCGGGAACTTCACCAGCTGGTTCAACTCCTTCGGAGCTCAGAGGTTTTGCGGCATTGGCTGGCTCCCATCCCAGCACGGAAAATGACAAAAGCCCGTTTTGAAGGTGGGTTACCACGATGATGTATAGCCTCTGGAGAGTTGCAGGGGGAGAACAGAAAGGGGCCTGTGGGGTTCCCCAAACAGGGTGGGTTTGGAGCACAGGCCTGGAGCTTTTTAAATTTCCTTTACAAAGACATGGTTAGAAGGGAGGGGTTGTCTGGTTCTCAGGGAGCTGGAGTGACAGGTCTGCTGGAGGCTTAGTTCAAGGGCTCCCTGGGCAGCTGCATGAAGGAAGGAAAACCAAACTGCCCCTTCGGACAGACAAATTGTTGCTGCTCTCATGGGACCTTTAAAGAAATCTCTGGAAGTGACAGAAAGAAAAATACCACATCTTTACTTCTCCAGACTAAGGAAATAGCTGATCTCTTTGTTTAAACATACTCCCAAGCCTCCCTTTCCCACTGCCGGCCCTCAAAAAAGGGGTAAAATAAAGCTTAGTCTTCGCTGTAAGTCTTCCTCCTATGTCGTCTGCCTGGTGCCTTGAACCTTTGCGGCTGTCTAGACTTTGCAGTCTTGATCTCCGTGGATTTCTTCTGAACTTTATGTTCAGAATAACCACACAAGGTCACCCAGAGACAAGAAAGTAGGAGAAAGTTGTTTTGAGTCATGGTAACTCATGAGCGGTGTATCAGCCAGAGCCCTCCCGTAGATTACCTCGGTGGACAGACTCATGGGGGCTGTATCAACCAGAGCCTTCCAGTATATTACCTCCATGGACAGACTCTATAAAGCCTGCATGGAATGCACTGATGGGGATGGGCGAAGGAAAAGTCATCAAAACTGTCATGAGACAAAGAAATGGTCCAGAACTCTACAAGGTCTGCTCCCTCTAAGACTCCTTTTATGACTTAGGAGTCCAGTTTTAACAAGAGCCCTGCTAAGTCAGATGGGGTTGGTGGGATTCATTTCCCATCACTCTCTTGTCTTCCACCATCAGTATCTAATCATCCTGACATGTCATTGGCAAAAACACAAGCTGATTTAGCCAGAACTCTGCATCAATTATGCCCACGTTGCCCCTTGTCTATGACTTCCTGCTTGCACAGGCTGATTTTTGAAAGCAGCTAAGAGGGATCTCTTTACCTGTTACCATGGTCCTTAAGGAAAAATATATTGACAGCTCTACTCTCCAGACATGGATTTCCTTTCACAGCCTACCCATTCTGTAAGATTTGTGCCTAGGAAACTAGACTCATTAATGAATGGACAAGACCAATTGTTTATTCACAGAATGGAAGGAAACTTGTCAAGAATGGATGGATTCCAGGGACTCAACACAGAAAAGGTTTCGTAAACTGAGAATGCTCACTAACATTTGGTTAACTAGTAAGAAGCAATCACAAGATCCCAGACACTGAATTTAACATAGATGCTGTGAGATACAGGCACATGGTAAGGACCCTCAGAACCAGGAGCCTCCCAAGCTTTGATGTTCCTACAAGTTCTGTGGTAGAACTTCAGTTCCTCCAGCCTGAGTACTCTCCCTGAGAAATAAAGGATCATCACCCTCGGCCTTATGCTGTTCTCCATATCTGGACCTTAAATACAGTTCCAACCAATCTACAGTAACAGCATGCTGAGATGGTCCTGAGTCAGGAATCATCTTCCACCGTCCTTGGTTTACAGATTGCAAAAGTTGATGTTCCCAAATGTTCAGGACTCCCTCCTCCCTGATAATGTTTTCCAGACAGACAAGTGATGAGTGACAATTGCAAAGTAAGTTCAGAAGAGACAAAAGCAAAGGGAACTAGCTCAATTCCAAAACACCTTCAAGAGATAAGAAAATTTAATAAAAGGAAATAAGTTAGTAAGTCATTTCTCACCATAAGAAACCCAAGTTATTGGATTAAAATCTATCATTTTCAACTGTTGTAACTCTACTGTTAAACCCTAAACCTTTTATCATGTGTAGTCTTCAAATCAAAATAAGATAATACTTATGGTTAATAGGAAACTGAGGAGAAGACACTTGAGGTAATAATTTCTAAAACAGGACATCAGGTCCACCCAAATGATGTTCAGAACACTATAACTAAACCACTGAGAGCCTGCTGCATGGTGGGCAGTGTTTAAGTCCTTTAAACGAGTTCATACATTTAATCCTCACCACAGCTTACTTGCTAGGTCTTGATAGTAACAATATTTCACAGTTAAGGGATGTGAGTTAAGAGAGACACATAAGTAGAAGGAAATTTCACAGCCAGGATTCCTGCCCAGACAGGTTAACTGACAACTCACCCACATCACTACTGTATTACACTGAAACCCAAAGGAGCCTGCAGATATGAAGCTAAAACATTCTCTCTGAGGGGAAAAGTACATGAATCTGGGCCGAGGGTCAAAAGATGTGGCAAGATCAAAGGTTCTTATTTTGCAAAAACAAAGAGGACTATGAAAAAGATTTGATGTTTGTGAATCTAACATGAAATCCCAGGAAGTGCGTGTCTGAACAGACAGTTTATGGATTAGAAATGGATTAGAAAAATGAAGACCTAAGTTCTGAGTGCCAGCTCATACTCATTAAGACCAAACCTTACCTTCTGATATGGTCACTAAATAGCAGATCAAAGAAAATATAGAAACAGAGAGCAGCTGGATTCAGTGACACATTGGCAATGCCTATCTGGTTCGTTTCATTTCAGTGTGTGTGTGTGTGTGTGTGTGTGTGTGTGTGTGTGTGTGTGTGTGTGTTATACATTTCTCTGTGTGAATACACATGTATGTCGGGGTGAATGTGTGTGAGCATCCATGTAGAGGCCAGAAGACAGCCTTGGCTGTTGTCTTGCCAGGCCCCATCCACCTTTTTTTTTTTTTTTTCTTTTTTTGAGACGGATCTATCACTGGCCTGGAATTTAACCTAATAGGCTAGGCTGGCTGGCCAGTGAGCAGGAGGAATCTATGTGTCATCACCACCACCACCCCCAGTGCTAGGATTACAAGAATGCATCACCTGCCATCTTTTTCAACTCAATAAACACCTTATTGACTGAATAGTCTAGCAATGTTCATCTTAGTATTCTGAAAATTGTGATAGATAATGCGATGGTGGAAAACAGTTCCCAAAGAGTGTTAACTAGTAGGTGATCACTAAATTAGAAGGAGGTGGCACATGACTTCCAGTGCATCGTTTTGTGTTTCTAGCTGTGATTAGGATAAAATATAATTTGCAAAGACAGAGATCACAAAGTCTGTAGATATCACAAATGGAGAATTTACATTTCTGAACAACTTTTTAACAGGTCAGAGTATTTTTTCTTGTAAATTAAAATTTAACGGAACAAATTTTTTAATAGTATTCTAGTTTTTAAAGGGCAACTGAAAACATACAGCATAAAAAAAAAAGAATTGGCTTCATCCTGGTGAGGATTTAATTCAGTGAGCAAATGCTTGCCTAGGTACCCAAGATCCTGCTCCAATACAAAAACCAAAAAGGATTTGCATCAAAAACTGTTCATATGAAAAAGACCTCAGGGTTTGGATAGATGGAAAGTCAAAATAGGCTTCCTGAACTAAAAGAAATGTAGCTGTTGTTTCCTGTGTGTTCAGCCTGTATACCCAACACAGGATTTTCGGTGACATGGGACATACTTGAGATGTGTCTTGGAGTGTACACAGAGGAGACAAGTCGGCCTCTGTGGGTCTCTAAGGCCTATCAGAAGTCAGAATCCACAGGACCTGCCATTCAACTTCTGTAAATTTACTGTTACTGCCATCTGACCCTCCTCTACTGTAGGCCATCTTGGGTAATGACACCATCTGTCTTGTAGGCTAGAAAGCTAACTATCACCCATATAACCTATCCCAATCTTGAAAATTGAACCCTCAATCCTGCCAATCTCTCCAATAAAGTCAGACATTATTTTTTCTCCATTCACCTTGATTCAGTTGGCTCTCTATATCTGTTATTTGCACTATTACAAATTCATTTCAAGTCTCTTTTCTTTAGCTTCTCATCTTTTCAATCATCTTTCTTGTTACATGTGATGTGACTTCCTGAAATGTCAGATATAAAGCTGTTCTTTTATTATCTATAAAGTAAAGTCTAAGCTCTCTCTAGTGACCTTTAAGGTCATGATGAACTTCACTCCTGTTGCTAGTTTCTGCATCCTCTACTTCACACACACACACAATGCTCTGCACTGCCTATGGAATCGACCAGAATCAGTTCTACCATTAGGGAGAGAGTCTGGAGAGTGGGTGTGAACCACATAAAATGTCTTTTTTTTCATTTGCATTGATGTTTTGCCTGCATATATGTCTGTATGAGGGTGTCAGATCCCATGGAACTGGAGCTACAGACACCTGTGAGCTGCAATGTAGGTACTGGGAATCTAACCTGGGCCCTTTGGAAAATCAGTCAGTGCTCTTAACCACTGAGCCATCTCTCAAGCCCCCAACGTAGAATGTCTTAAATCATTGACTGTAGCAGTTACCCTCCTGTGTGGCCACCCAAATGTAGCATCCATTCATCTCCTGTAAGGAGAGTAGTTGACTAAGTCTCCTGTGACTACTGTCCCTCCCAGTTTATTGCCTCCTTCATGCACAGGCCTCAGTCCTTGAGACCTGCTCCAAGCCCTAACAGAAAGATATTGAGCTACCAGCCTAAGGGATGAAGTGTTCCCTAATGAGAAACTTTGTCTTAAGGTTTCCCCATCAGCCTTCCCAAAACTTTCTTGTAATCCAATATGAAATTCTTCATACCCTATCTCCTTTGTATCCTTCTCCTTCCTGGGTGGAAGAATTGCATTATGAGTGAGGCTCTCTCTGCCTCCTACCTTATCCTCCTGGCATTTCTTTATGTATCTATTTGCAGCTTGGTATCTGCTTCTTGTCAGAATGTCTACACCATCTCCACATGTCACATAGTTTCACTTTCTCTGTATTTCCTCCAATGTCTCCTAATTAAAGTCTTTCTCCACCATGCTGACACTTTACCTTAGATTCTAAGGCTGAGAAAGTATCCAAAATGTGTCATTCATTCAAAATGTGCTTCAGAAGAAAGAACTGTTCTCTGAATGGGGTTTGGAAGAACATGCAATATCTCACCTCCATGCTCTTCTTTCTACTGGAATACCTGTGGCTAGACCCACAGCATCCCCTTTGTGAAACCTGCTTGAGCTGCCTAAGAATTTTTAACTGTAACTAACACAACACTGAGACTCCATGGTTCCTACTATATCTTCTGTTCTCAAGCCATATTTCTTTCTGTTTGTTTTCTTTTTTATTGATATGTCCTGACCATGGTTTCCCCTCTCCCAACTTCTCCCAAATCATCCCTACCTCTCCACCTATCCAATTCCACTCCTTCTTTCTTTCTTAATACTAAGACTTAACCTATGGCTTGACACACAGTAAGTTCCCAGACCTGTTACGTGGAACATTATTTTTTTTTTTACCCTACAAAGACTAAGGCTAAGTATTCAATTGTTTGAAGCAATCTTACTAAGTATATCAGGTAGTGTCTCAAACACACTAAATAATGAATTCTAGATGATATGAAGGAAAGATAGCAGTTAAAGGGCATGGAAAGCCTTCATTAAACAGGAGTATAACAGATTACTTCCCCTGTCCCCAGCATTAAAGTGTTATGCTCATTGCATAAGCCATGACAGCGCATAGATCTGTCCAACCTACCAAGCCTTTAGGACAAGTATCGTGGGTCTTAGAACAAAACACAAGTAACAAAGGTCTTTTTAAAGGGATACTTTGTAGCAATGGCCCAAAAAGGTAATTTTCTGTTCGCTGAACCGTCTTGAGGGGAAAAAAAAAGTGGTTTGCAAGTATCAGCTTGTCTTCTACACTCCCCAACCTCAACACTAATCATAAAACACAAATTCCAATTTTAGTCCATAAGGGAAAATGTATTCTGAGGCCAAAACATAGATGGGCAGCAGAGAGAGAAATGGTTTTCATAATAAAGACAAGGCTCTAACTAATCTCATAGCATAGAGGAAATCCTACCAGTTGTCTGTTTACAAGGTTGACAACCCAACTGAAAAGTGGGCAGACACTAGCACATAAAAGATTAGGAAACACTGTGGATTTTAAACATAAAAAGATGGTTGGCCTCCCTCATAATAAGAGAAATACAAGCTAAAACATCTAGAGCTAATCACCATTTTCCATGGACTACACTAGCAAATACATAAAAACTTTCAGATGTCCCGTGTTATTAAGGTGTGAGAAACATAACCTGGGATCATATCTAATTACTGCAATTTAATAGTAATTAGTAACATCCTATTGATATACTTTCAGAGACTCACAAAACATTAGATATAACATTATTCATTGGAGCATAATCATTAGAGGAAATAATTAAATCCAAAATAAATATCAAAATAGGAGAATATAGAACTATTCAACAATTTTTAAAATAGGCCTCAAACCCAGAATAATCGAAGAATATTGAAGAGAAATCTATTTCCAAGACTGACACTTCCTGACCTTAAACCTTGTTATAAATTCCTGTAATCAAGACACTGTGGTTTTGGCAAAAGATTAGACAAATAAATCAATGCAACAGAATAGGGAAGCCAGAAATAGACTTACATAAATACAATCAGCTCATCTTTGACAACAGAGCAAACACAATGAAGCAAAGAAATGACAGCTGCCTCCACAATGCTGCTGGGACAACTGGACAGGCATGCAAAAATCTGAATCCAGACAAAGGACCTTGCTTAAACCCATCACAAAATTAACTCAAAATTGGGAGCGATTTTACTTTGTTTTGTGTTCATGTGTGTGTGTGCAGGTGTATATGTGCCACAGCACAGAAGTGAAGGTCAGAGAACAACATCCCTCGCTCCTGCTACCTATCGGAACTGGGGGTAGAACTTAGGTCATTCATGCCTGGGCACACGCACTCTTCCTGCTGAGAAATCTCCAAACTGGGTATTTTCATTTATTATACTATTATAGAGCAAAATGTAGGGTGTAAAATTTCTCATAAACAGCATATTAAATCATCTCCTTGAACTTAGATATATGATGACTACTTTTTAGAGACAGATCTAGAGACTCAGTCAATAGAAGAGATAGATATCAAGCTGGACCTCATTAAAATTAAAAGTTTATGTGCCATAAAAGACATATCAAGTATATGAGAAGATCAAAAAGTATGAGAAAATATTTTTTAAAGATGCATTGGGTAAAGGAAGTTATGCCAAGAATTCTTAAATATCAACAAAAAAGAAAAAAGCCTGATTAAAAACTGAGCAAGACACTGTACTAACAAAAGACATGCAGAAATAAACAGACAAAAAGCTACTCCTGCCTATTGTCATTAGGAACCTGAAAGCTAAGACAATGAGATACATAAAATGACCAAATTCCAAGGTGTGACATCAAATGCTGATAGGTATATGGATCCAAAGAAGCTCATCTATTTCTATGGGGAAGGCACAACAGTACAGCCACTTGGAAAGATACAAAATTAAACATATTTTTCCTTTATGGTTCAGAAAATTGCACTTGTCTGGCCTTTGTCTAAATGTGTCACAAACAAGTGCACACAAAATCTTGCCCAAAGATGTTTGCCCCAACTGAATAATCATGAATAAATCACTCCTAACTTCTAAAACTTGAAAACTACCAAGATTCATACTGATAAAGAAGTGGGTATATTAACTGAAGAACATCCAGATAATGAAAAATTATTCAGCAGCAAAAGAAATGAGATACCGGCTCTTGAGAACACACAGAAGAAATTTACATGCCCATTAATAAGGACAAGAAGCCAAACACAAGAAAAGATCATGTGTTGTATAAGTCCAGGTATAAGACATTCTAAAAAAACAAGGGGGGGGGCAAAACTATGGAGACAATAAGCTTTTACCAGGAGTTGAGGGGATAGAGAGATATGGATTGAACATGGAGGATTTCTAGAAAAAATACTCTCTATGATACTTCAATGACAGATACATGTTGTCTTGTGTTTTACAAACCCCAAGAGGTGTACACCAAGACTGAACCTGAACCCTAATGTAACTATGGGATTTGAGTGACAATTAATTATGTGTCCACACAGGTCCACTGATAGAAAAAGCTGTACTACTCTAAGGCTGGATGTTGACAGTAGAGTAAGTTGCTCTAAAAAAAGAAAGTATTTCAAGGTTTAATTTAATTTTTAAGGGCCCAGGTGGCACGCATCTGTAATCTCAACACTCAGGAGGCAGAAACAGGGGTGTCAGAAGATAGAAGTCAGCCAACAATACATAGTTAAACCCAGTCTCAAAAAGCAGGGAGGGCCTGGAAATCAATTGTATGTCAGCTTGCCTGGACCATGAGATGTTCTGATATTTGGCCAAACATTATTCTACTTCTATCCATCAGAATGCTTCTGGGTGAAATTAATATTTGAGAGTGGGCAGGTCTGATTCACTCATGGGAGTTCTCCTACCTGAATACATAATCAGAGACATTGGTTGTTCTCTGGCCTCAGACTGAAATGCCAGCTCCTCCCAGGTCACGGGACCAACTCCTCTCAGATCCTTGGTTCTTCAGCTTGTAATGTACAAGACCAGAGGACTTCTCAGCTTCAATAATTCACAAGCCATTTCCTTAAACATAGTAGTATTGAACCAGGACATATACACAGGTCTTAAAAATGACCATGCAAGATATTTTGCTAAATTAAAACTCTTTAAAGTGAAAAGTCCTCATATATATTTTAAAAAGACAAAGACAAAGAAATGCAAACTCTTTCACCAGATAACCAAGCCATAAATGTCAGTAAGAACTTGGGTCTTTATGTTTGTGCAGCAAGTACATTTTACCCACTGACCCATCTCCCTGAACAGTATTATTTCTCAATAAATATATTTTTCCTACACAAATTAATATAATTGGAATAAATTAAAAAAAAACAGCTTACCTAAAACACCCTGGTTGGGGGACACTTAAGAAACAGACATTTTTAAGGAATATTTTTCAGCTTTGATCTTGAACAAGCTATAGCTAGCCATCTTTTGGTATCATGAAATAGTATTCTATGCCCTCCACAATGGTTTTATGGTTCATCCCAGTTTTAAAAGATATCAATAATGAACAACCCTGAACAGAGCCTACGTCTCCTTCCCAAACATCCACTCACTCCTTCCTTCCTAGATCATTTTCTACCCAAGCTGACCTTTCTTTCTCTCTGCAGGAAGAAGATAGGGACAGGGAGTAGGCTCCAGAGCAAAGCTGCAAACTGCACCAGCAGCTTTCACCATCCTCTGCTGCAAATGTGACATGAGTTCCATTTGTAAATGAGCACACTATGGTTTCAGCTAGATTCTTCTGAAGATTGGTTCAGTTGGAAAACTCAGAGTGAGGGTAGAGTTTTGACACAGGGGTATCTAATTCAGATGACTGAACTGGTTTTATCTACCTGTCTCCTCCCTCTCTTCATGAAGTCATATGCTATAGTTTGAGTCTCCAATGACCACCCAAGAACCATATGCTGAAGACTTAGCCTGAAGTGCTACTGGGAACTGGTAGAACCTTCACAAGGTAGGGCCTAATGGAAGGAAGTTAGCCCAGAGAGAAAGCTCCCTTAAGGCAAAATACTGGGAGTCTGACACTACCTCCCTCCCCATTTTTTGTGGTTTTTTTTTCCTCATGACTTCCTAATTACCAGAAATGACACAGTGTTATCTCTTATCAGCATGACCCCATGATACATGTCACTACAGGTTTTCTAAAGGAAATAACTAACCATATACCAAAACCTCTAAAACACTGAATCTAAATAAATTTACATGCCTTATAAATTGACTATCTTAGGTATTTTATCATAGCAATGAAAAATCAGCATATGCAAGAATTACAGTTGTGACATCTATTCCCTTAGTACCCACTCTAAGTTGTTTAGCGTGATTTATTATTATCCCATGGACATATCTGCTGTCATGATTAGCAGAGATTCGGATCTTTATTGAAAATGTAGAAATATGAATAGAACATTCATTTGGTCCTCTATTATTTTAGGAGAGGAACTCCTGGATTTTCTTGGAGGGAGAAAAGTGAAGCATTGTTTTTAATCATTTCTGTATTAATTACTTTCCTCAAAGCTGTAGTAAAATGCCCAGCAGAAGCAACTTAAAGGAAGGGCAATTTGTTTTTACTTGCAGTTTGAGAGAGGTGAGTCCGACATAGCAAAGAAGGCAAGGCAACAGGACTAGTTCTTCTGTGACAGCAAGAATAGGCTCCTTACATGGCACCCAGTTTTAACATTGAGGGATCACTTGGGCAGAAGGAGTTTGACGCCTGATTTTTTAAATTCTTACTTGTCCTTTCTTTCCAGTGAAAACTCAATCCTCAATCTCCACTTTCCAAAAATGTTAGAATAAAGACCACCCTGGATAGCATCGGCTGGTGCCCAAGCAGAGCTCCAGTCTGCCACTCCTGAACTAATTTTAATTTTCTTAGTAACTCTAAGGTAGGTGCTTTTACTTTCTGCCAGTTGACTAATGCAAAAGTTGAAGTCTAGCCAGGTTGCTCTGTCCCAGGTCATAGAGCCCGTATGGCAGACAGGGAACTAACAGAATCCAAGTGTTTAATCACCAGACTAAACTGTCCTCCAGAGGCCTGACCCACTGCAGCCTGAGGCTAGCAGAAAGAGGGGGAGGCAATGTTTGAAGTTGGGAAGGAAGGGCCCTTCCCTTATCCCTCTTCCCAACCCTACCTTTAATGTAAGCCTTTTAATTCCAGCTCTGCCAGTCCACTAATCTCTGCATCTAGTCTCTATGAATCCTTGATTCCTTAACTCTGATACCTTTATTTTTGGATGTTTTACTTGGGTCTCCTTTGCCGAGCCTTTCTCCCTCCTTTTTTTTTTTTAATCACTTTATGTAACTAACTCACATATAAAAAAACCTCATGAGGCTTGTTTAAGGAAGACACCCAAATATTTGCCCAGTCCCAAACTTAATGCATCTCTGTGAATTTCTTTGTAGTTACAATTGTCATTCTGAAGCTGTGGGGCTCTGAGGAGGGCTTTACACATTCACTATCAATCACATTTCATGTTGTCCATTTCCCTTTTAAAACACATGTTTACATTTATTTAGCTGGTTGCTCACATGTCTTTGTGTGTGTGCACGTGTGCATGTGTGGTGGGGTGTACAGGAGCCACAGTGAGCTTGAGGAGCTGAGAGGAGCCAGTTTCCCCTTCCACTTGCAGGGTACTGCAGCCCATCTCAGGTTCTCAGTGGAGGTGACAGGCGCCTGGACTCATTAAGCCACCTCACTGGCCCACTTTTCCCCACTTCTCCATCCCTCTATCCTTGCTTCTCCTAGATCACTTTTCCAGATTCAGTTTCCAAGTCTGTATTCCTTACTTCTACTCTAATTTAATAGATCTGTCTGCTCCTGCCTGTCACACTGCTGGGTTCCTGACCTTCCGCAATGCCCTTGGAGGCAACTCTGATTGGAACAGCATTTCTTCTCCCCAGTACCATGCCTACTGTTTTTCAATATAATGCTTGCTTCCCCTCTTTATAATGTTTTCTTCCGCTGCTTACTTCAGCAAGGACGTGTCTCCCATTATGACACACCTTCTTCAAACATTCATTAAGTAACTTCTCCTTTATGTAATGCCCCAACTCACATAACACAATGCAGTGTAGACAATCAGAGCCCGATACACTTAACTACATGCTAGCTACATTAACATGGTGTTCTGCCAAGCATTCCAGCGATATCAGCCGTGGCCACTCAATCTCCTCTGGGTTGATTAAAGACAAATTATAAAATTTACACAGCCTAGGAGTCTAGGAACAAGGATCAGTTTGTAAAACCTTTACCACACAGCCCAAGGACTGAGTTCCATCCCCAAAATCCACATCAAGAAAGTGGGTGCAACAGTACTCACTTATGATCTCAGCCCTGGGGAGGTAGAGGCAGAGACAGGGATACCTGAGGCTCACTGGCTAGCCAGTATAGCTGAACTGGTGAGCTCCAGGTTCAGTGAGAGACTCGATCTCAAGAAAACAAAGTGGAAAGAAACTAAGAGACACTTGACATTGACCTCTGGCATCTACAGACATGCTCACACACAAGCACATTCAACACACTCTTGCACGTGCATACACACATATGCATGGCTCATGATTGTAACTACCATAAGCAAAAGTAAAGTAACTATATTGTCTGTGTGCCTGGGAGAAGAGAGCAATTCCTCACACAGAGACACACAAAGAAACCAATATTGGGGAGGAAATTGGTGGGAGGAAGAAGAATCAAGAGGGATGCTCCTATAAGGTAAACTTTGGAAGGCTGAATTTGAGGCAAACTTAAAAGAAGCAATTCCTGCCCTAAGGGTTATTCTAAAATAGAACAGAGAGATGAAAATAAATTCTAAGCACACAATGAAAATGTATTTCCATAAATTTAATAGTCTTAAATTTCTATAGCATGTTATAACAGAGTTAATGATACCAAGGTTTGGGGATTTTACTCTTGGACGTCTTTATTTAGTCTGACTTACTAAACGGATATTTGAACAATTCTAGAATTTGTTTGTATTGTTTTTAGCTTGTTTTGCCAATCATATTTAACTAAGAGGGTTTTCTTTTTTACATTAAAAAGAAATCAAAATGATTAAATGTGAAGTCCACTGCTGCGCTCCAAAATTCAGCAGACCATTGCTAACGCACCGAAGTCAGGAAGCAATCATGAGCCGGGCTCTTTATAGAATGTCTTTCCTTCTCGGGAAACTTCAAAGCCCTTTGCTGACGCTTGGGCTCTGCAGCTGCCAGGAAAGAAATGTGGCTCCACTTACCTCAAAGGGGGTCAGAGCACATGGGGGCCCGGCTGGACCCACAGCAGACACGCCTCCCCCAAGCCCATGCTGCCTCCACTCCATCAGAGACCACCCCAGGAATTAGGGGTGGGGGCTAGGAAATAGAAAAGGTGCAGCAGTGCCAAACATCTCTCATGCCCTCCCCCCAGATAAGCACCATAAGACAGGAGTGGCCAGATGTGATGATGTGGCTCTGTAATCCTACCACTTGTCAAGATGGAAAGTAGGGCAGACCGTTATGCTGTAATGCACAGATAGGAGATGTGTCGGGCTAATCCTAGCAAGGGTTTTACAAGAACACAGTTCTGGCATAAACAGAAAATGCAGACACAAACTAGGCATGACTGTGGTGGCTCCCTGAAGAGAGATGAGAAAGAGCAAGAT
Organism: Cricetulus griseus; assembly: GCF_003668045.3. Classification (NCBI taxonomy): domain Eukaryota; kingdom Metazoa; phylum Chordata; class Mammalia; order Rodentia; family Cricetidae; genus Cricetulus; species Cricetulus griseus. The sequence continues at coordinate 329,174,872 of NC_048595.1, forward strand.
AGGAAATCAAGTCTGGAGTCCTCGCCCTGAATCTGACTGGGATGCTGGATCCACTTGATTTCAGGTGCAGAGAGAGAGAGGGGTCGGGGGAGAGACAGAGGCAGAGAGAGACAGAGATACAAAGAGAGAGAAGAGAGAGACAGAGGCAGAGAGAGAGAGAGACATACAGACACAGAGACAGAGACAGAGAATGCTATGTGAACTCCTTGGCCATGTCAGGTTTGCACTCTTTCATTCATGTCACCTTGCTTATTCCTCCCTAGAAAAACTTCAATGCTATTTTTTTTTTTTGGTTTTTCGAGACAGGGTTTCCCTGTGGCTTTGGAGGCTGTCCTGGAACTAGCTCTTGTAGACCAGGCTGGTCTCAAACTCACAGAGATCCGCCTGCCTCTGCTTCCTGAGTCCTGGGATTAAAGGCGTGCGCCACCACCGCCTGGCAACTTCAATGCTATTTATTCCATTCTCTACAGCTTCCACAGACTCATGTGAGGTCAAGTGGCAAATTGTGGATCTGGAATTTGTATCCATGTCTTTCTAAGTTTGAAACCAAGTGATTATTTTTTTTTTAATTATACCAGATTGTATTTCTTTTTCAGACACTCAGGCCCCTTCAACCATGTGAACTCTAAAATCCTATGATGACTCTCGCTCTCATTCTGGGTAATTATCATACTTGGCTTCTAGTAGAAAAGAAATCCACACAGTCTATGAATCTTGGCAGAGAGGCTAATAAAAAGTAAAAGCATAATAAGCTAGGTATTGTAATAAAATTTTCATTAAAATAGGTGACATCCCCAAATATCTTGGACATTTCAACAAGTAGGAGCTATAAGGGGGCCTAAGACTATATAATTTCTTGAATTATTTTCCAACAACGAGTACATTGTTGACCTACAAGTCAATATAATCTGTTAAAGCCTACAAAAAATTATTTTAAAGAAGCAGAGGTGTATGACTAGGTTGATAATATCACAAATGTTTGCAAGTGTATGTATGTATATATGTTACATGCATGTAAAATAGATAGCAGATGGTAGGTAGATAGAAGATAGATAGATAGATAGATAGATAGATAGATAGATAGATAGATAGATAGACAGACAGATCTTGTTTTTATGCTACAGCATTTGGCAAGGATCATAAGCCCCTCATTCTTTGCTGGGTAGGGGAAGAGACAATATTTCATGTATCTCAAGGTGGCTGTGAAGTAGCTATGTAGCCAAGAATGGTCTGGAACCTCTGATCCTCCTGTCTGTACCTTCAAGGCACTAGAATTGCAGATGTGCACTACCGAGCTCGCCTTAATTCTTTTGTTCTTTAAATATGGTCCCTGCTCTTATACCTGGGTTTTGCACTCTCAGTACTGGTACCTACTCCCAGGTCTCCCTTGCTAACTCCTCCTGTTGCGTCTGACTTCTAAGTGACAGAGTGCACCAGAGCAGTCCTCTATCTACAGTACCTGGCTTATCTCCTCTGAAGTCATGGTTTTACAAGATATTTATACACTTGGTCCCAAGATGTGTGACTCCAGTTTACCCTCCCCTCTAAGCTCCTGGTTTATACATCTAATTGTCTTCTTGACATCACCTGTTGAAGTTCAGCAGGCATTTCAAACTCAGCACATCTAAGATATCATTCCCAATAAACAAAATGTTCTTCTGCATCGTTTATTTCACATAAAATTCCAAAAGTCATTCTATTCATCCTCCTATACCCTACTCTTGCCCATCTACTCCATCCTTCTCTCTTCTCTCAGGCACTTCAAGCTTGCTCCTGCCTCAGGAATTTACACTGTTTCTTTCTTCTCCTGGACCATGACTCCATGAGATGCTCATAAAACCATCCCTTCAGTCAACATGGGTTTTTTTCACATGAACTCCTCAGAGAGGCTTTCTGCAGGAGCTATCCAGTTTCATTCTCTGGGCCCCAGATCACCTTAACTGAGGATCTCTCTGCTTTTTTCCCACATGGTATTGTTTTAATCATTGTACTTTTATTCATAAGTATGTTTGTTTGTCCACTGACATATTATTGTGGAACCCTTTTTCTATAAGTGACCTTTGGGGGGTCCTTGCCAGTTGTTTGCCAGTATGTTCCAGTGCTTACCAAAGAGCCTGGCACGATGCTCCTCCTGAGAGTACAGTCTGGTTCAGCCCTAGGGAGAATGCTTTTCTCATCTCTGTCTCCTCCTAGCCCCTGCTCATCTCAGGCCAGGACACACCCCAGTACTGGGCATCAGCAACACAGCTGTCACTTCCTGTCAGGTGTGTTATGTCTAGTGCTGTGTAAGTGATATAGTCACAGAAGAAAGAAGATGGGGAAACAAGCATGACATCACTCCTTGTCTGGAAATGGAGTAGAAGGCTCTGTGTGGACAAGATTGTGTCTTGTGCCCTGTCTACTAAAGATATGGGCCACAGACCATTAGGGTCACATGCATTGACCTGAGAGAGAAGAGAGTGTGTTGCATGGGCAAGACCAGTGAAACTTAACGTAGAAAGTACTGTAGAAAGACTGTATGTCTACAATTTCCAGGGCCAGTATACAGAAACAGAATTAAAGTTATATTGGCTTTGTCTAGAAATAGCCAATGAACCATGCTCACAGACCTTTACTTAAATCAACAATAGAAACTTAAAGATCATGCCTGATTATTATTAAAATATGTAAAACTTTGAAGGGGGAATATTAGAAGTGAGTTTAGAAAGATGCTTGTAAGTCTTTCCTTCTAAAACATATTAAACTACAGAACGAACAGTGTTCCTAGTGGAGGCAGAGGCCTTCCCAGTAGATGGCTTTCAGAAATGACTGACAGCAGCAGCACTTTCCTGCGCTTTACAGGAGCTGTATTTACATAATTGCATAGTGATTCAGAACTGACCTCACTCCTGCAAACAGGCAACAGATGGCATTGAGTTGTTCTGCATCGGGAAGAAGCATAATGGAAACCATTTGCAACAGCAGAGCCACCAGAATGGTTTTCAGGCTCCACGGGCTCTGTGCTCATTCATTAGCTGTTAAGTTCACTCCTTTCGAGAAATGTGACCAGAATTGTGTGGCCAGGTTCCTAAAAGTGTCCTTCATTGGTTTTATTTACCTAGACTTGACCGAGGAGGAGCAAAACAGTTTCCATAATCATTGTAGCACAAGCAATGGAATGTTCTTTGTTCCTTATACCCTGTTTTCACTCGTGTCAGTCGTGACTGTAAATGTGTAGTTGTTCTGTGACGGCCAAGTTCAGTATGATGCAGAAGAGCTTCTTGTTGACCTGAAATTCATCTGGAGCAGCCCAGATCTCAGCTCATGTTCATGGAGGAATGTTAAATGCAAAAGTCTTCTAATACATGTACTATCAGGATAAGAACACTAATTGTCGGAGGAATGAAAATAGGGTCTTCCTACACCAAATACACAATAAACATTAAAATAACAAAGGAAAACATTGTCTTCCAAGTGAACATATGCCTTTCTTTTAAAGCAGTCAGTGTCCAAGGCAACACAAATGGGTGAATTTTTTTTTTTTTGAGATCTGCTACATTTCCCTCTAGAGAAATCATCTTTCATCTTTCCATAGTAAACAGGTTAAAAATAACCAGCACTGTTTGGTTCCCAGGCAACTCTTCCTGTACCTACTATGTGTCAGGCATTTACCCTGAGTTCTGAGAACAGGCAACCTGACTTTCCTTGGGAAGGAAAAGGGCACACTGCACCTCTGGTTCTATTGCAAGACACTGTACACAAAGCAACATCCCCATCCTTTGCCTCACTATGGGACACACTTGTCACCTGTCAATACAGTCATTTTCACTGGTCTTGCCCACACATTCCCCAACTCAGTGGTCTATAGCCACATTGCAGTCTGCCCTGTTCCTGACAGCACCCCAGTCGTCTCTGTCCTGATCCCAGAGACAAGTTCCCACAAAGGCCAGAATAGAGTTTTTCAACATTATCTTGAAGACTTTTGTAGGGATGTCTGTTTGTCTAGCCTCTGCTGACACCTAGACTCCCTGCTGCACCCATATTCACCTTCAGAAGACTTGCAAATCCACACCTGCTAACACCCCCTTTTAGCATGCCTGCTTCTCTGGCAAGTTTACACTCTTTGCCTACATCTTACCTAACTAAAAGAGAAGAGACTAAAGTGGAAAGATAAACAGAATATACTGCAGGTTGAGTCCATAGAAAAGTGTCACTACTCAACTATTTTTGCTAATTCCATATAGTTCAACCTAAAAGTAGAAGGTGGCTTGGTTTTTTTTTCTAAAGTTTAGCATTTTAAAGAATCAACTAAAGGGGCTAAAGAGATGGCTCAGCAGTTAAGAGCATTGTCTGCTCTTCCAAAGGCCATGGGTTCAATTCCCAGCATCCACATGGCAGCTCATAACTGTCTGTAACTCCAGTTCTAGGGGATCCAACACCCTTATGCAGACATGCATACACACAAAACACCAATCCACATAAACTAAAATAAATAATTTTTTTTAAAAAAAGAATCAACTGAAGAAACTAGGGGTGGTGGCACATGACTGTAACTTTAGCACTCAGGGCACAGAGAGATGAGGGAATGAAGACTTTAAGGTCTTCCTGCACAACCCTGAAAGACATTGCCTCAGGAAAAAATGAAGCACTTATGTTGCAGGCTATTTGAGAAAACCATATAAAGATGTGTTGCTATTCTACCTTGCCTGCCTAAGGCACCTGATTGGTTTAATAAATATCTGAATGGCCAATAGCTAGGCAGAAAAGGTAGGCAGGACTTCCAGGAGAAAGGAAGGAGCTTGGGAAGAATCTAGGTGTGCAAAAGATACAGTAAGAGCTGGACATACAAAATGGGAGAGAGGTAAAAAGCCATGTGACAGAACATCAATTAACAGAAACAGGTTTAATTTAAGTTATAAGAGCTCATTGGAAGCAAGCCTAAGTTAAAGGCCGAGCTTTCATAATTAATAATAAGTCTCCATGTCATTATTGGGCAACTGGAAGTCCCAAACGAAGAAGTCTGACAAGAAAGACATCTTGTACCCTACGTACACTTGGGTACGTAGCTCAGTGATAGTGTGCTTGCTTGGTGTCACTGTTTGGATGAAAAATGTCCCCCATAAAATCTCTTATGTTTGAACTTTTGGTCCCCAGATGATAGTGCTCTGTTGTGGCACCTTTGGGAGATGGAGCATTGCAGGATGAAGTATGTCATTGGGAAGAGGCTTTGATGTTTTCCTCACTCAGAGTGGTGAATCGCCTTCCCTGCCTATTGTCATGTCTTCCTCCCATGCTGAATTCTAAACTTCGGGAACTCTAAGCCAAAACCAACCTTTTTTCTCTTGGGTTGTTTTGGTTGTGATACTTTATCACAGCAATAGAAAAGAAACTGACACAACTAGAATGTTGAAGGCCCTAGCTTGTATTGTGTTGCATTGTATTGTGTTGAAGGCCTAGCACAGAGAGAGAGGCCAGGGAGGAAAGGAAAACCCAGTCAGACTGTCATGACTGCCCCTTTCCTCAGTAAATTTGTTATTATGGGGATCTGCCTCTACATCCCTAACAACTGACCACAACAAATTTTGGAACACAAGACATTCGTAAGTTGAGCACTGCCTACAAAGGATGCTCTTTCCTGGATAAGACAGGTTGATGGATATGTTTGTTAGAATTACTGGATAAAGAAACCACATAAAGCTGACTTCATGTCTCCAGATATCCCTCTCAGCCTTCTGGCTCCAAAACATAATCGAAATCTGAGCTTGTCAGGGAATGAGCCAGACCAGCTCAAGGGAAAATGGAACCAAGGCTGTAATCAGACTCAGAAGGCCGAAGGTCTCAACCCGGAAACACTAGAAAGCCTGATTCCCCAGAAGACAGCTAGGGGGCGCTATGAAAAGCAGGCTGCAGCCCAGGCCTGCCTGCTGGAATAACCCGTGAAGATTTGTAATTCCAGCCAGCACTGAGTCACTAGTTCTTTCTTTACCTTATCCCTATGGTCACAAGACATCCTGTAGCTCATAGCAGGCTTGGTTGGCTCAGCTGCATGGAGGAACTTTTGGAACAAGACTCCAGCATGATTTGGTAGCTTGTCCTCAGAATAAATAGTCATGCCTTTGCATTTGCTGTGTTCCTAGAAGGAGTTCGCTCCTTTAAACTCTGCTCCCGACCTACGTTTTCAGGAAAACGTCTAACTTAGTGACATAATGCATGACCTGCTCTTACCCCTCAAGGCAAAGTCCCACACAGACAAGCTTGGCACACTACAGAAAGGAACCCAAGTGTGTGTTAGAGGCAGAAGTCATGACCCCAGACTTATTTCTTCCTTTTCTTTCTTTACACAGAGCCAATGTGGGGTAGCAGGAGCTCTGACAGTGGCAGTTTATTTGTATCTGTTCGAAGAGTTGTTAACTGAATTTACGGGCTCTAACCAATCTCCCTGCCGAAATAGATGGATAAATGTTATGCTTGAACACTGGACAGGGCATCCTGCACACATCTTGCAAGCACGCATTTTCTTCCTCAGATTGTTTATACCATACAGAAAAATACATATATATTAATCTGTGTGGCCACAGAAAGCTTGTACCCTGTCCTCCCAATGCCATTCACTGACGAAAGCAGAGCAGAGCGTAACAGCCCTCTTGTTTTGCTGTCTTTGTTTCCCATGTTCTGAGCGAAATTGCACAGGAATTATGGAACAGTTAGCAAATGGTATATAAATGACCAAAAACCAAATGACAGTTCCATGGCCAGAAGCAGGCTGGCCTTAGCTGAGCCAAACTGCTTGAGTTCTGGAACCAGAACTGGGGAGTCAAGTTCCATCCCTGGCACTGTCCCCAGTTCTCTAGTGACCTTCACTTGCCCTCACATCAGTGGCTTCCCAGAGCACACACACACACAGGGCTTTGTGACCTGCATTGCAGTGTAAGACAGAGGCCACTAAGCCAAGTGGCTGCTGGGAGGGCTCCTGAAACATGCCTCTCCTAGGATCTCTCTGGAGCCTGTGAACTATTTATTGTTCCAATGTCAACCTTTGATGTCTCAGGAATCATGGGAGAAGAAAAGGACTGTAGAAAAAAAAAAAAAAAAAAAAAAAAAAAAAAAAAAAAAAAACTCTTTCTCCAGTGCCACAGATGCTGTTGACAACTTGATCCAACAGTCCAACAGTCTTAGAAATTCAAGCAGCATCTGTCTGTCTTCAAAGGACAGGCCAACTCCATCCATCCGAACTGGCTTCTTCTCTCTCTCCCAGTGCAACCCTCATGCCAGGCTCACTCAGCGTTAGCCATGTCATAACCTGTGTGTCCTCATGTGCCGATGTTACTATTGTTTACATTCAGGGAAAGAAGACCCAAGCCATCTCGTTTAGACTCTAGGCTCTAGCCATCATCTTTTCACCATAAACACTCTTAGCCAGGCATCCTGGTTGCATGTCAAAGCTTGATTTGTTTGCTTGTTCAGAGAGGTATGTGCTTTCTCTAAAACCGGAGGTGTTTCTAAATGGGAGCAGACCTGGAACACACCTAAGCAACTTGTCTCGAACCAGATTTGGGATCTGGTCTCACATCTTTTTCCTACTCCAACCCATTTCCCTGGAATGCTCTAAGAATGCCTGGGACAGATCAAAAGCAAGTTCCTGCCTTGCTGTTAAGTGAAATTTTAGTGATGCCCTCATGCTCTTGGATTCATCTAATCTATTTAATAGTTCCTCCAAGGGCTGGAGAGATGGCTCCAAGGGCTGGAGAGAGTGGTTAAGAGCATTGACTGTTCTTCCAGAGGTCCTGAGTTCAATTCCCAGCAACCACATGGTAGCTCACAACCACCTTGAAAGAGATCTGGTGCCCTCTGGTGGCATGCAGGCAGAAGACTGTATACATAATAAATAAATAAAATCTTGCCCATTCCACCACATAGAGGAATACTCCCTGAGCCAAGACACACGGGGGTGGGCCTAGGCCCTATCCCAAAGGAAACGATAGACTCTGATGACACCCTATGGAAGGCCTCACCATCCAGGGGGAGCAGAAAGGATATGTGATAGGGTTTTAGTTGGGGGGGTAGTGGTAGGGGAGGACAGGAGGGAGAGGGAACTGGGATTGACATGTAAAACAATCTTGTTTCTAATTCAAATAAAAAAATCTTCAAAAAAAATAGTTCCTCCAGTTGGGGCCCCTTCTTCAGTGGAAGGGGAACTGGGAAGGAGACTCTTTGTGTAGTTGTTTTACAAAGAAACAATCTCTAGCTTTACTTTTAAGCCCATTTTCCCTTTGCTCAGTCAGAGGGGACACAAGCTGAGAGCCTGCAGATGCTGCCTTTAGGCCTGCTCAGTTCACACACAACCATGAAACTAAGTTTAAAGACTAAGATGTAGAATAGAGTGATCCCTAAAATCCCGCAAGAATTCTGTATTTTTTCTATCTACTAAACATTTTTTTCACCGTATAGTTTTTTCCCTCCTTGCATATTAAGATCAAAAGGAATCAAAAGTAAATGAGCCATACATCTGTTCTTACTACTGATAAGAAACAATACTTTGAAATATCTGTCTTCTTTCAGGATGACATATGCCACATCTTTGTCTTTTCAAAGTCATTCGTTTTTTGATTCCTTTGTTTGTTTGTTTGGTGGGCAGGTTGGTTGGCTTGGTTTGGTTTCTCTCTTTTGTTTTCATTTTTGTTTTTCATCCATTAAAAATATCCCAAAAGGGGCTGGGGAGCTAGCTCAGGAGTTAAGAGCACTTTGTTGCTCTTGCTGAGCTGAGGACCTAGGTTTAATTCTTAGCATCTACATGGCAACTAGCAACTGTCTACAACTATGATATCCTCTTCTGGCCTCCTAGGGTACTACATATAAGCAGTGCACATATATGCAGGCAAAGCACCCAAACACACACACACACACACACACACACACACACACAACACACACACACACATATATATATATATATATAATATATATATATATATATATAATCCTAGTATTCTGGAGGCAGAGGCAAGTGCATCTCTGGAATATTAGGCCAGGCTGACCGACATAACAAGTTCCAGGATAGACAGAGTTACATAATGAAAACCTGTCTCACAAAACAAATAAACAACAGACCTCCCAAGCAAACTGAGGAGTTGAATGCATTTTAAGTATAAATATATATGTTTTAATTTGCCCATATCTTCAAAAGTTAAAAGAATAGTATTGCAGGAGCCACCTTAGGAGATCAGCAAGGCAACCTAATGCCCTGATTCTCAACCAAGAGTGATTTTGCTCCCTTCTCGAGATACTTAGCAATGTTTGAAGATGTTTTTTGATTGTCACAACAGAAAGAGGATACTACATCTAGATGGTTTAGATCAGGGATCCTAAAATGCACAGATCACCTATCACAAAGAAATACCCAGACCCAAACATCAACAATGGCAGCACTAAGAAAGCCTGGTCTATAAATACAAATGGTCTTGGATATACAAAAGCCATCCTGGATGTACAAAATCATTAATAAATAATAGAGTCCCTGCACCGGCGATCACATAAATAGTACATTAAAGGTACTATATACATTTGAGAGCAAAGACTAAGGAGCCAGGACTTGCAGCTGCTCCTTTTATGACAGATTTGCCTAGCAACAGAAATGACTAGTTAGGTGCTAAAGGATGTTGCTGCCATCTAGGGGATGAGATGAGAAGAAAATTTCTCCCAAATGCCAGGCTATACTTCAAAAGCACAAGCTGCAAGATCTCTAGTCGCACATTTCCCTTTTACAACACTAAAAAGAGAAAGAAAAAAATCACTTATCTCCAGCCCATGTGTATGGTATGAAACTAAGTCTATGTTTCAGATAAGGACACCAAGCATTTGATTTTATTTTCATGCTTAATTGCAGTGCAGAGGGTCAACTAGTGGCCCTGGAATCTTATTGTAGGACCTTTTTTTTTCTACATCCTTTCTTCCAGATCATGTCACACAGCAACAAGTTGCAGGCCACTTATAAATCAGATGGCCCATTTGCTTTTCTCAAACTATGAGGTTTGAAAACTTAAATCAACTCAAATGAAGTGAGTACAAAGAAGACCCTAGTTGGGGCTGGAGAGATGGCTCAGCGTTAAAAGCACTTGCTCTTGCAGGACCAGGTTCAGTTCCCAGCACCCACAGAGTGGTTCACAACATTCTGTAGCTCTAGTTTCAGGGTGTCTGATGCTCTTTGCTAACCTCCTTGGACATTATTCATGCATGAAGTGCACAGAAACACACATGCACACAGGTAGACACACACATACATACCCACAGACAAATACACACACAAACAGAAACACAGAAACACATGCACACAGGTACACACACACACAAACACACACACACACACACACACACACACACACACACACACACGAATATACAGATACACAGAAACATGCAGACACACACATACACACAGACAAACACACACACCACACACCTACAAATGTAACTGCTGAAAAGAACTAAGAACTTCAAGAATCGTGAAAAGGTTTGATTTTTCTGTTTCTTCTCCAGTCTCTGGAGGAGCTGTGCTCAGACTACAGACTAGACGTACCCCTAGAAGCTTGTTTTTCATCCTGTATATAGTCCTCCTCAAGCTTCTTTGTAGCTGGAAAGACTGACCAGGATTGATTATCTCCCACCACCATAGCTGAAAAGTTTCCACCTCCATCACAGGGCCTCCCAGATATCCTAAAGAAATGTAAAACTTATCTGAGCTTCATAACTCACTTCAAAACAAGTCTGAGACTCTGAAGACCCCCCCCATGGAAGGCCTCACCCTCCCTGGGAAGCAGAAAGGGTATGTGTTAGTTAGTTAGTTGGGGGGGCAGGGGGAGGAGGGTGAGGGAACTGGGATTGACATGTAAAACAATCTTGTTTCTAATTTAAATAAAAAATGGAGGGGAAAAAGTCTGAACTCATTTATGCTTCAGGAAAAAATTAAAGATGAAGACATTCTATTGTGACTTGCCTATAAAACCTTTAGACCCTCAACCATAATTCAGTTCACTGAAGTAAATAAAATGCTTCTTCTTTCTTGCTGTTTCAGTGAAGCATCCCCACAGCCATCCAGGTGACATCCTGCGGTGACAATACCACATCCAGCCTTGCTTCGTTTGAGAAGGAAAGCCTAGCAGGAAACTACCATCAGGACAGAAGGAGAAAGCCTCACAAATAAGACATGATTCCAATACAGAAAGAGTATCTGATGATCAGCATTGCCACTTTTACAGCTCATGGACTATAAACAGACCGGTGAAAAGATATTGGTTGGATACACAAGAGATGAATCAACAGATGTAGAAAGATAAGCACGACACAAAATTTTCATTAGAATTCAAGCATATAAGTTTGCTACATGCCAGTTCTAAGTACAGAAATGTAGGCAACATTAAATATTACCAGGGAAAGCCCCTTCCTAAGAAAATGCATGGTATTTTTTGGAACACACACTCTTACTAAAATTTATATTATATTAAGTATCATTGTGTTGAGCTGAAAACATCCCACTGAGTTGTTGTGAGGGTCAAGCGAGATGAGGCTAAGATAGCTCCTAATAGTTCTTAAAATGGCCCTATACATACAATAATCTGTCACTATTAGTGTCGAATGCAGTAAAATGAATCACAGAAATTCCTTTAAAGAAATATTATATTTATCCTAGGAACATAGATGCTCATTCCTTCAAATATCATATATTATGACCACTGCCTATACAACTTCAGAATATGTGGTCCTTTGCAAAAAAATCAAGCTAGAACTGAGTTGGAAGCTTCCTCCTTGCTGGCTAGTCCTCAGGGTGCTAGAAGGTTCTATGCAAGCTACTGGAAGATAATTGTCATCAACAATCTTACTTAGTGGGCCCTATGTTCAACAACACCATCTAGAGACACAAGGTGAGAGCAATGGTACAATAGAGGCACATCTGTTATTTTGATCTTCTGTCTTAATTTCTAGATCTCATGGCCTTGTTTCTTGTCATGCCCTCTGGTTTCTCAGAAACAACGAGGTTAATTCTAGAAAGAGTGAAGTGGAAGATAAGATTTGAATCCTTAGCGTTTCTCTGGGAAAGTTTTATTGCTCCCTCATCCTCTTTGTGAGGGTGGCAGTCTCAACATCATTTGTCCTGGTTGACACTGATGTGGAGAAGACTAAGGACACTCTGATTCAGTTCTTCTTGTAACTGTGAAGACTGCTGCTTAAAACGGGGAGATATATTCCCACTCTTCCTTCCCTCTCTCTGCTCTCCCCTCTCCCTCTCTCCTTTTCCCCTTCTCCAGTTCTAAACCCTCACAATAATGTAGGCTGTGCTGTGGACTGTTCCACTAATCTCTGAGTTTACCAGCCCAACCCAGAGGCTTGACTCACATCTGGAAGATTTTAATTCGCTCCTTTCAAAATACCCTTCCACTTGTTTCTGTTGTATAATTTCTATCAATCGGACACTTCGTTTGCTGGGTTAATCCATTAATTTTTAAGAAATATGACTTTTTGCTTATCATTTTGTTATATTTTCTGGAGTATTTTTGGCAATGTGTAAGCTACACACATACACATACACACACACACACACACACACACACCACACACACACACACACACACACACACACAACCTGCTGAACAGTGACAGTCAATTTGTGGTCCAGAAGCCTGTCAGTTCAGACTTCCCAAACTGAAGCCCCAGAGATATAAAATGGCATCATTTTATTTCATTTCCCTTTCTCTGATACCACTGGGTCTCTCTCTCTCTCTCTCTCTCTCTCTCTCTCTCTCTCTCTCTCTCTCTCTCTCTCTCTCTCTCTCATCCTGAGCTTTTCTGAGCCTCTGAAGTAAGAACATTTGCCGTGGGCCTCCCTAATCCCAGCTGAGGTTCTGTTTCCTGAAGTCAGTTTAATAACCATGTGTGTGCCTCCCTCTTTCCTGCTTTAAGGGTGTTGGGCTGTGATGTCTTCCTCTGCTCTCCCTGTTCTGCTTTTTAATGGCCTTTTATTTCCCAACTGCAAAGTTTAGTGGTGCTCTGAGAGAATGCCAGGCAAACAGATGCACTAAACCAGCCAGAGTTAATGAGTCCCCTCACTTCATTTAATAAATGAGGAAATGGAAGACTATAGAATCCAAGCAACTTGCCCAAAGCTGATGGTTAGTAAATAATAATAATAATAATAATAATAATAATAATAATAATAATAAAGAACCCTCTACAGTCCAGTGTTCTTTACTACACGCTACCTCCATGGTTAGGTCAGGTGGCCCATAAGATGGGATCAAGTCTTACTTTCTTAAATTTATATGGCAACTCTTATAAAGGGAAACGTTTAATTGGAGCTAGCTTACAGTTTCAGCACATCATCATGGTGGATGACGTGCAAATAGACATGGTGCTGGAGTAGGAGACGGGAGTACTATATTTTGATCTACAGGCATCCGTGTAGCTTTAGCAAAGGAGACCTCAAAGCCCATGCCCACAGTGACACACTTCCCCCAACAAGGCCACACCTACTCCATACCTCCTAATAGTGCCACTGCCTATGGGAGCCGTTTTTCTTTTTCAAACCTCCACACTCACCTTCAGTTGATATTATTATAGATCCCTCTGTACAGCAGTTAAGAGTGCAGTCACATGGTCTGGTCCAGCCTTGACAACTAATATGATTGGCTTATGCAATGAGCACTCTAGAGTGGGCAAGTGGGCATTTCATATTTCTCAGCTCATCTCTAACTAAACCATCATTCACACAGAACTGTGAATTTTGTCAGCTTTCATACATAAACCAGAAACTAATCAATCTGTTTAAAATTTTAACTGCATAGGAAAATTCCTGAGCTACAAACTAAGACAAACTTGTAAGCTACAGGGTGTGGCCATGATGGGCAGGTAAATGGCCCTCAAACTGGTTGCAAATGGCTAGAACTAGGTGTTTCAGATATAGTAATGCACAGATATAGAAACTACTATTCCTAGTTTCTGCCAGTAACCATCACTGGCTATGCAGAACACTTGGTCCCAGTCACGTGTATGAAACTGTCACAGACTGCCACATCTTCTCCCAGGCCTTTTCCCAGTACACTTAGCTTTACCACACAACTCCAGGAGGCATCAAAAGAGCACAGAAGAGAGATGCTGTAGACACCAACAGAACACCCCATGCCTCTGGGTAAGAAAGGACTGCACCCAGGTAAAAAAAAAAAAAAAAAAAAAAAAAAAAAAAAAAAAAAAAAAAGAGAGGTCAAATCTTGTTTCTTCACATAGACGTGTCTACAGCAACGTACTCCCCCAAAACAATTGCCTTCTGCAGAATGTAACCACCTGTAACACAACAGTATGAGCAACCCTACCTGCCTGGTAGAACTAACTCAAGTGAGATGGGGGTACATTTGCTTCAGAGCCTTTCATAGTTTTCATCCCTTTCCCACCTTTCCCTGTAGCTAACCAGAGATTCCTGCCTCATGCACAGGGTCAGCTCAGCCCCCTCAGCCCGTCTCAAGAGTGTGTGCTCACTGCTTTTTACCTGGCACAGTGAGGAGACCCCCTGGTGAGTAATGAGGAAAATTAAGATTGCTAACATTTAATGAACTCTTGCTCTTACCATACACTTTGACAGACACTTTATAGGCATCTCATGTCAACCCAAGACAACTTCATGAGGCAGAAACAAATACTATCTTCTGTTTATGGCATCAGAAACTGAGACTCTGGAAAGTTCTGGATGGCTCAGTGTACAAGAATAACAAGTGTGGGACAAACCTCATTTTTCCAGATTCAGAAGTTGTCTTCCAACCACCATGACACTATCTGATTGAACCAAAGTAGAGAACCTTTGATTTATGAGGCAGAAAATTAGGGATCCAAGACATTTAAAGATGTGTGACTTAAAAGTTTCATGACAGTAGTGTTCAAAGGTTAGAGAAAAGAAATGTTTATCTAAGAACACTGGAACATAGCCAACTGTGAAGGGACAAGAGGCCAAACAAATGGGAAACAACAGCAAAACTTAAAAGAAATGTCTCAAAAACTATTCAATAAAATTTGGTGTCGGATTTTCAAGTGAATTACACAGCTCATTCCAACGTGATACCCAAATCAGAAATGGAGTGATTTTGATTTGAGATCACTTACATAAACAACATCTAAGAGAAGTCAATAGATTTGTTCTTCAATATGTTAAGTTAGAGCTTAATTAAGCATAATTCCAATATTGGAGTGTTAACATAACCCAATCAATCAACTATGTGTTTCAAAATAAATAATGGAGGTACAAGTCAGCAGTCAATGCCTGGACAACTAGCATTTCAAGACGTTGTTATAGGCAATGTCAGAAATAATGTGTGAGGGTAATATAGAGATTCTGGTGGTGAAGATGTGTACATAAATAATATAAAACAGAGAGAGGAGCTCTGACAGAGATGTCATCTAAGTACTATGGGACTTCCAAGATGCTTCTTTCTAGTGAAACTAGAGAGGGCTGTAAGGCAGAGCTGGGGAACATCCAAGGTGGGATTTCAATGATGGATCAAACATGAGAGAATAGAGAAAGAGGGAGGGAAGATACTGGAGAGTAAACAAGGCCCACAGCTCTAAGGAGCAGGCTGTCTTAGGAATGCAATTAGTCTGGGAGGGAAAAGTAGATGTTTCTTGGAGTAGGGAGGAGAAAGCATAGTAAAATGCCAGGCAGGGGAAGTAGGTTGGAGCCAGATAATGGAAGGCCTTGAAGTCTATTCTGGCACCTTGGACTTTGTTCTGTAGATAATTTGAGGTCATCAGAAGCTTGGTCACATGTGACTCACAGGCCAATCTTATTTATATATTTCCATATATAAATATACAATTTTATGAAGTTTTGCCTCTTATCTCTTCCCAGTTCTCTACTTTGTTTGGTAGCCTGTCCTGGAGCTAATATTCCTAACATCCTTTGCTGTTGTATGTTCTATTCAGCATTTCTTATTAACCCTTTATCTAACCCAAAGCTTATTTTTTTGTCCTTCCTCAGCTCACAGCTGAAAACATCATCAGCATCAAAGCTATCAACAAAAGAATTCTCCCTCTTTGATTTTAATCCTAAAAGTCTATTTCTGATACTCTACTCCTTTGACCCAGATCCCATTTGCAATAACAAAAGGAAGACTCTGCCTGAATGTTTTTACCAAGGCTTTCCTTTGGAGATTTCTCATATTATACCATCTTTGGGTGCTTTCCTTCAAAGGGCTCAGCTTTACAGTAAATGGATCTGAAGAAGTAAAAATGTATCCCCTAGAGATAACCTTCCTGCTTAAGACAGGAAAAGTGCCAAATGTGAGGATGCTATTTCAGAGCCTGCTAAAGTCTCTTTCAGTCCATCCAATAAGAGAGAGAGGGAGAGAGGAAGAGGGAGAGAGAGAGAGAGAGAGAGAGAGAGAGAGAGAGAGACAGAGAGACAGAGAGACAGAGAGAGAAAGAGAGAGAGAGAGAATTCAAGGAGTCAGATCTCTGATGTTTGTCCCCTAGGTGGCAACAGAAAGAGTTCTCCAGAAACAGAGCCAAATTTAATTATATTCTTAGGAGTTGTACCTTAGTTGTTAGCTAAAATTCTTCCTTTTGTGACATGAACCCATCCTCAATCAAACAAAGAAAAAATAGAACTTCTCCCCCTCCTGTTTGACTATCATTTGAATTATTATGTTTCTTTTTAATTCTTAGAGACTAAGTGTGACATCTGGGCATTTTTTATACATATAATTTAAAAACTCAACTACTTAGTAATTTGTATCTTGCTCTTTTAAACATCAAGTTATCCCCCAAACAAATGCCCCTCTCCACTTATCATTCCCACCCCCATCCTTCCCTTGACCACATGATCCTCTTTAGCTTCTCAGAACACATTCAACTCAAAAGTTTCATGAATGGATTCTGGGAGCAATGCAACAGGGGCTTGGGACAAAGGAGAAAGAGAGAACACTTACTCCCATTGTTGCTTGATTTTCTAATTTTTAAGAGAAGTGGGAATTCAGAAATCCACTGATTTTATACATATTCAAAATTTAAAATTCAAAGTGTTTTTAGAACATTGTCTAGGCCCAAGTAGTCATGTAGGAGCCCCAGTCTGTAGGCTGAGCCCTCAGCCATGATTTGACTGCAGAGGGAGATCCAGAATCCACACCACATGCTGGTATTGTCTTCTTGTACTGTGTTTTTATTGTCTCCTGACATAACTAAAGGAAAGAAAACCTCCAACATGTAGGTCCACTCCCTCTGTGAGTTCTGTTCCCTTCTCCCCTGAACCCTACATCAGAGAGCCACCAGCCCACTCATCTCACCCTGTTAACAGATTAATGCTGCCTTGATATAAACAAATAAGAACTAAGAAAACCCTCAGAAGTTTTAACAGTTCCAGATACCTGAAAAAGTCTCCCCTACCTCTCCCCTACTCCCTGGCACCATGTTTCCTGAATTCCCAGGAAAATCGAATCCTTACAAAAGCAAACAACAAAGACAGAAAATCCCACAAGTATACAATACGTCATTTCCCGTAAACCAATGTTTTCCCCTGGAAGCCTCCAAATTAGGCAGCCTCCAAAACTGAATTAGCTTTGTTGTTCTGCGTGGTCTGCCTTTTATCTCCTTCACCCAGGACAGCACATTTCCATAGCATCAGAGCACTCTATACAGGAAGAAATACTCTGTGTCCTGCAATCCCTAGTCCTGTTTTGTTGATTTTTGGCCTACTGATTGATCTATGTAAAAATGTGCAAGAAATCTACATAAAAATGTACAAAAAGCCAGGCGGCAGTGGCGCCCACCTTTAATCCCAGCACTTGGGAGGCAGAGCCAGGCGGATTTCTGTGAGTTCGAGACCAGCTTGATCTACAGGAGCTAGTTCCAGGACAGCCTCCAAAGCCGCAAAGAAACCCTGCCTCAAATCCCCCCCAAAAAAAAAATTTACAAGAAATCACGTGTAACACTTAAGCAGTCACCAAGTCAGCCAGGTTCACTACAATGAAAAGTAAGTACTAGTCACCACAGATGTATAATTTCTGGTTTTGGTGTTTTATCAAAGACTATATTGATTAAATTCAACTTTAAGAGCCCATGAGCCCTGCTCATCAATCTCAGAAGACATCTGCATGCACATGAAGAATGGGAGATCTTCTTCAACCCTGCAGAATATGACTCAGTGTGCACTATGCAATCAAGTTACCCCCCAACTCCAGGTCACCTTCTCCAGAGCCTTTCTTTGGACCTGACTTTCTTGTCTTCACTTTTCAAATACCTCTAGACTCTGGTGGTTCTTATCTACCATGGTTGGCTTTTACATTTGATGTGCTTTAGAGACCATTATATTAATTTGGTTACCCCAATGTCTCCTAGGATCACCCCATTTCCTAACTCAGAGCATCTGCACTCCGCAAGCCTGCTCACTTGACTAATCATGGCCAATATGGATGTCCTAAAACAGTGTCATTCAGGGTATGGGAGCTGACACCTGGAAAGCTCTACTTCCCATGCAGCTGTGATGAAAAAGATGCATTTGTCTTCCTGGATAGGTTTGGCTATCCAATGGCCTATTACCTATATTACTATTTTCTTAGGAGTTCATTCTCACCCTATTTTCTTCTTTTACATGGTAGTTTGTCTCCTGCAAGTATCTTTCTCAATTCAAGCATTAACACACAACTTTTTCCCTTCCATTTTGAAAGGGGGGTATCATTATGTTGTAATAATATTAATCATTTAAAAATGGCATTGGACACTTTGAGTGGCTCTTCCCAACAGAAAATGCAAAACCTTTGCAAAAGCAGGTAGTACTAACTTCTCTGTCACTAGGGAACATCCAGATGTCCCGTGTCCTCTCTTTTAACCTATTACTGAGCTCTGGGACTGGTCTACTTGGGCTCAAACCCTAAGGGTGACACCATTCTTCTGGTCAGTTTCATCTTTCAGCTAGTATTCATTCCATCTCAAAATGGACAGCGACATACATACTTCATACAAGTTGTCATGAAGATTAAAGAAATAGTGTGTGTAAATGCAACAATTGGCTTGAAGACGGATACACTGTCACTGTTTTATATTTTCCCTTCACCTTACAACTCAGGGCTATCTTCAGTAGTATGTGGGTCTCATCACTAATGGATGGACTTTGACAATATCTTTCCTGTTGCATAATCTTCCTTCCCATTTTTCTCCTTTTTTCTTAGAAGCAACACATCCTCAAAGGTTCTACACAAAGAAATGTATTCCCTGTCTTAAAGCCCTTACTTACAGATCAACTGGAATAGTCAAATGCTACTCAATGGCTTGCTTTTAAAATAGAGTAAGAGATGACACCATAAACTCCATAT
Source organism: Cricetulus griseus (assembly GCF_003668045.3). NCBI lineage: Eukaryota > Metazoa > Chordata > Mammalia > Rodentia > Cricetidae > Cricetulus > Cricetulus griseus. The sequence continues at coordinate 329,194,188 of NC_048595.1, forward strand.
TGGGCTTTTTCAAACAACGGGGGAGCCCCACTGCGCTGCAGACTGAGAGCTGGTACTGCTCATAGAAAATGGGCTAGTCCTGATTGGGGGCCATGGGCTATGGTTGGCTGTGCTATGGAAACCATGCTTAAGTCGTTGTCCTTCCAAACACAGCATTCTTTTCTCCCACCTGCCCACACCAGCATTGGTAAAGGAGAGAGCCGGGCTTCGTTTGTCATAAGGTTTGCCGTATTAAACTTTTTTTCCATTTGACCTTTTTAAAAACAAAGTTCTATATATTAAAGTAAATAATCAGAATATCACTATAAACTTAATCTAATTATTATTATTGGGTTTTTCATCTATAAGAAATTATCAAAGGCATGTGCTAAAGACGTCTCCAGAGTGTATATTTACAGTTCATATGTTCATATGACAGTCATGCTAAATCCATTTGATCAACATGAAATGTAAACATGAGAGAGCATTTAGCCACAAGTAATGAGACTTGTAACTTGTAAAAGTGGGTCAGCTATAGGTCAATTAATGAACAGATGAGTATGTAATAAAAAAAATTCACACTAGTTTCCTGTACCTGTTTCTGTTAGACCCCTTACACATCTTCATGAAGAGCAAGTACAGTAGAAAGAGACTCTCCAAGCTATCAATACACATACAAAACTCACCAAGGAAAGGGGGTATGGGGCCAAAAGAAAAGATAGAGTGAGAGAGGAAGACAGATGACCTCAATATTCTAAGCTGGTGGTGGTCAAAGGACCTCATTAAAACTTGCAGCCTCAGTAGTTCAGCTAAAGAGGTGAGTGTACATAGGAGTTAATCATCAGGCATGGCCTCCCCAGGCTCCCCCATCACAGCTCATGCAATGCAGGGACTGCAGCCTGAAGTTCTAGAGTTCTGCATGCCTCTTCCCGCCTGTTAAGGTCCAGACACAAACTCCTCTTAGCCCTGTGTAAAGACCTAGTTCCAAATAGTTCTCATGTCTGTGCCATTGACTTCATTTGCCTCTGGAAGCCTATCGTCCTTCATGTGAGACACCCAGAGTTCACCTTCCTTGGGCCTCTCCTTCCTCTTGCCCCAACCACAGTTTCATTCCACTCTGCATCTCCCTGTGTTTCTCCTCCATACCTATCTGCCACATTGTACTCCTGTGCATCTGAAAGGGACAGCTAAAGTATTTGACAACTGGTCAGCAACAGCAGAGCCCTGTCAGAGCACATGCTGCCACTCCATGCAAGGGTGGAGTGGTCACCTATTGACATGAGGGACGGTGTCTACCTAGCAAAGTATTGGCAATGCCAAGTGCATGGGAAAAGCCTAATCAATGTTCGTTGATGGAATAAATGAGCCTTAGGAAACTGCAAAGAAAATTGCTTCCTGTTTAGAGCGACATTGCTTTCCCATTACCACAACTCCCTGTCTATAGTCTGGATTTATATAACACACTCAGTAAAATACAATATGTGTGTGTATAATATATAATGTATAATATGCACATATATATGATTTTAATTATAAAGACCTTTATAGGTTTAGGTAGACAAAAATCTATAAACTTTAGGTAATTATAAACCTAGTGCCAGTGGGAATAGCATTCTCCTAGAAACCCATCTTCCCATATTTCACTCACACAAATTCTAGCTACCTTTTCCAAATTTAACCAGACCAAGAGATGACATTTTAAAATAGCCATTACTTGTGAGAATGCTCTGATTTTGTTTCCTCTGCTGAGACAGGATCTCTCCGTGTAGCCCTGGCTGTCTGGGATTCTCAGTCCTCCTGCCTCAGCCTCCAGATTGCTAGATTACAGGCATACACAACCACCTGACTCAAATAGCTGCTGAATTAGGATATGCCCTCGAGTTATTGGGAGTTAATTAAAATGTCAAAAGCCTGTTTTGAGAACACATGGATTGACATTTTCTCTGAAGACACCAAAAACTAAAATAGAAACTATCTACCACATCACACAGCAGCCTCACTCTCGGGGCTGTGCTGTGCCATCTCAACAACAGTAACCTTCATTTAAGGGCAATTCTAAGGGTGACTGTGAAATAAATCTAGGTGTGAGGTGCACCTGGTACTATATATAATTCTCAACTGCCATTCTACTGGCATGGCTTTGTGTCATACACCAGACTGAAATTCATTATTCATGAATGGAGCCTTTGCTAAATACAATGTAGATTTTGTTCACTTTTAGGATGGTCATATAGTGAGTGTGTTGTGGAGAAACAAAAAAGACATCCCCAGGAGGAACACCCAACATCCTATAGCCACCAAATATTGCAATGATGGAAAGTTTTGTTGTACTACATTAAAAGGAAGTTCATACAGCCATTCAGGACAGGGGCTCAGTTCTTCAGTGCTCAGAGAAGGGATTTTTCAGTTATAAAAAGATTAAAAGGAAGGTGGGATCTGTAGGGAGACACTGTAACCCCGCCTCCTAGAAGCCCCATGAAGGCGTGGTCAGGGGAGGTTGAAGACAACGCAGGGGCAATTCTTAAGGGGCCTCGGACACGTGGAGACGCCTTCCCTTCTTTCTGGCCTCACTAGCTTGCCGCCTCTGGGCACGCTCTGGCTTGCATTTGGCTGGTGTTTATCTGAATAAAGAAATCTTAGCATTACGGCCTACGGATCATCTTTGAGCACGCAATAGGGATCCAAAGAAAAACCTTAAGTCTTGTGCTCAGACACACTTCCTGCCGTGCCTGATTTTCGACAGGAAGGTTTTAAAGATACACAGGAGACCCAAAGAAAGGTAATTCTACTTCAAACTGAACAATCAGAAAAGAGGGCCCGAAACGCCCAACATGTCATTGTCATAACTATCCATGAGGTTAGTAAAGACACAGGCTGGCTCTCATGGATTTTGAATCCAAAGGTCTATTTCTACTCAGCAATAAGGGTTGTTACCTTTACTTATGAAGTGAGATTGGGGATGTTGAAACAATGAATGAACCAAATTAAAGGTGACTTTGGAGAAGTCACATATGAGGATGAAAACTCTTTTTGCTTTAGAAGATCTGACAAAAAAGTTTCATTCTACTTCCTGACATGTGTAGGACAAGAAACCAAGAGCTTTCTTTTTTTATCATTTTTTATTTGAATTAGAAACAAGATTGATTTACATGACAATCCCAGTTCCCTTCTCCCTCTCGTCCTCCACTACCACACTCCCAACTAAAACCCTACCTATTGAATATCCTTTCTTCTATTCTTCACCTGACTCAACCTTTCTGCTCCCTCATGACCTCTGCATCCTTCCTCTTCTTCCCTTCTCATTCTCGTAGCTTCCTCCCCCTCTTCCCATGCTCTCAATTTGCTCAGGGGATCATGACCCTTTCCCCTTCTCCAAGGGACAATGTTTGTCTCTTTGAGGGTCTTCCTTGTTTACTAGCTTCTCTGGCAGTGTGGATTGTAGGCTGGTAATCCTTTACTCTATGTCTAAAATCCACATATGAGTGAGTACATATCATGTTGTCTTTTTGTGACTGGGTTACCTCGCTCCAAATGGTTTCTTCTAGTTCCATTCATTTGCCTGCAAATTTCAAGATTCCATTGTTTTGTTTTGTTTTTTCCACTGAGTAGTACTCCATTGTGTAAATGTTCCATATTTTCTCCACCCATTCTTCAGTAGAGGGGCATCTAGGCTGCTTCCAGTTTCTGGCTATTATAAATAATTCTGCTATGAACATCGTTGACAGATATCCTTGTTGTATGAATGTGCTTCTTTTGGGTATATGCCTTGGAGTGGAATTGCTGGATCTTGTGGTAGACTGATTCCCATTAAGAAACTATGAGCTTTCTTAACTGAAGGCTTCTCAGTTCCTCATGTCCTGTGATCCATCATGACAAGCATTTACCAAGTTGTCTGTGTTTCCACATTAACCACCAAATTCAAATCAACTTCATCCAAAGTGGTCAGGATAATAAATCTTTAAATGAAAAGAAAGTAATGCTGTATCAATTGTGTTGAGTTTAACAACCACAGGCTTGCTGTCATGATAAAATACAAGCACCTTGAAGATCAGGTTTTTTTAAAACATCAATAAGCACTCAGATGCATAATTTAAAATTTTTTATCAATTTGTTTATTGTTATATAATCCAAACTTTTTATAAAAATTCACTGCAAATAAAGAGTTATAATTTGCATTTTATTTTTTATTTGAATTAGAAACAAGATTGATTTACATGACAATCCTAGTTCCCTTCTATAATTTGCATTTTAACTAATAAATCCCTCGAAAACATTGGCATTTTGCCTCTATGCAGTTGACATCCACTTAGTAAACCTATGAGCAATGCCAATGCATAGTAATAAATTTGGGTATTAGAAAATATAAATTATAAAATGTGGTTATTAGACATTTATGTCAGAAAAATATATAGTGGCTTACTTTATTGATTACCCTCTTGATTTTACTTATGCCTGGATGATTTGAAATCAATTAAACAGCTCTACATTTTTTTAAGTCACAAGTACATTCTGATTAAAGCCTTGACCAATCATTATTTTCATTCATTAAAACAGTTTCTATCATTGATGACATCTTGAAGTAATAGGAAATAAAATCTTGGAAAAGTAAAGACAAAAATCAGAGACTCTTCGTATGAACAATATATCAAAACTGAAAAGTCAAAGCTAAATGGGTGCAGAGTACAAGCTCAAGAGAGACGGTCCTTCCAGCAGGGTCACCCTTCCCATCTCTAGCTCTCTTTAATCTTGTGGTTACATTCCCCATTGCATCATGTAGTTATCTAGATACCTTGCCAAGCAGACTGGCAGCCGTGTGTGGGTTGCCTAATTATAGTATACTGAGATTTAGCCACTTGGTAGCCAGTTTTCTCTTTATGAAAGAAGGCCTAGTAATGATTTCTGTAATTATCATAATTATTAATACCTCAAAGGTAGCCCCACCCAGAAATGCTGGGAACTGGTGGGGTAGGAAATGGGTGGGGTCAGTGTGTTCCTTTAAATAGGGTGATCGAGGTACTGGCTTCCTTCTCTGAAGACAGTTCTGAAGTGTTCTCTGGTTATCCATTCTTTCTTGTACATCATAGTCTAGAACTTACCTCTATTCAACTTCAGTTCACCCATCTGGAAAATCCTAGCCAGCAACCATGGTTGATGATGAGCTGTCTGCCTTGGTAGTAGATAATGGGTCGGGAATGTGCAAGGCGGGATTTGGGGGTGATGATGCACCCCGGGCTGTGTTCCCCTCCATGGTGGGGCGTCCCCGACACCAGGGAGTCATGGTTGGCATGGGCCAGAAGGACTGTTATGTGGGAGATGAGGCCCAGAGCAAGCGAGGCATCTTGACCCTGAAGTATCCTATTGAACATGGAGTTGTCACCAACTGGGATGATATGGAGAAGATCTGGTACCACACTTTCTACAACGAGCTGCGTGTAGCGCCAGATGAGCATCCTATTCTTCTCACTGAGGCACCGCTCAACCCCAAGATCAACCGGGAAAAGATGACTCAGATAATGTTCGAGGCTTTCAACACACCTGCCATGTATGTAGCTATCCAAGCTGTGCTGTCCCTCTACGCTTCAGGAAGGACTACGGGTATCGTGATGGATTCTGGGGATGGGGTCACTCACACCGTGCCCATCTATGAAGGCTATGCTCTTCCCCATGCCATTCTACGACTGGATCTGGCAGGCAGAGACCTGACTGATTATCTCATGAAGATCCTGACAGAACGAGGCTATAATTTCACCACCACAGCTGAACGGGAGATTGTGCGGGATGTCAAAGAGAAGCTATGCTATGTAGCCCTGGACTTTGAGCAGGAGATGGTTGCTGCATCTGCTTCATCCTCTCTTGAAAGAAGCTATGAGCTTCCTGATGGGCAGGTGATCACCATTGGGAATGAACGCTTCCGGTGCCCAGAAGCCATTTTCCAGCCTTCCTTTCTAGGCATTGAGTCCAGTGGGATCCATGAGACAACCTTCAACTCCATCATGAAGTGTGATGTGGATATTCGTAAGGATTTATATGCCAATACTGTGCTGTCTGGAGGCAGCACCATGTACCCGGGCATTGCCGACAGGATGCAGAAGGAAATTGTAACCTTGGCACCAAGCACCATGAAAATCAAGATCATAGCTCCCCCAGAACGCAAGTATTCTGTTTGGATTGGGGGTTCCATCCTAGCCAGCCTGTCCACATTCCAGCAGATGTGGATCAGTAAGCAGGAATATGATGAAGCTGGTCCTCCTATTGTACATAGAAAATGCTTCTGAATGAGCCTCCGTGTCCCTTTTTCTAGGTCACAATGACGGTTCCCATCTCACCCAGTAAAGTTAAGGTAAATAGTTTATTTCCTATTAATTGTTCAAGCCAGAAAATCCATGTCTCCTGGGCTATGACAGCTAACCACACTGTGATTTCCATCCACTGAGGGAGTTCTGATATCATATTCTATTTTCTATGCCTGCAGGGCTCAAAGAAATATAGGCTTGCTTATATGAAAATATGTGACAAGGAATAAAGCCATGAGGAATATAATTTCATTGTGAAAAACTACAGTTTCCAAGCTTTAAATCTAGTTCTTGCTAAAATACTCAACAATACTATATACAAGCCTGTAATATAAAAGTTTAGCAACTAGGTCTTATTAAATCTTTTTTATTTGTTTATCTCTTTCTACACAGATATAATGAATTTTACAGGTCAATCATTCTCTATATCCACATATGCATCAGGGGAGTAAAGTGTTACTTCTTAAATTATAATAATGCATTTGGCTGACTGGGCAACTTACGTGAATTTCTTTACTTTCCAGCAGTCAGCATTTTAGTAGCTCTGTATTTCAATTAATTGCCTTATTAAATAAGCATAACTAAATAGTCAACATTTTATTAGTGTATATAAGTCAAATAAATTTTCTAATCAAGGTGCAGCTCCGTTGGTCAAACATATCTTACTATCTTGGTTGCTGGTCTTCATCATACTCATGAAACAGCAAACCTACAGATAATCACTTGCTTTTTACATAGAAAGATATTATTATATCGAGCTAATTTTGTTCTGCTACAGGGGACAGGAATAATTTTACTTACATTTCTTAGCCTAATAGCATGTCTTGAGTAATATCTGTTGGCCTTGATTCTGGATGTTTCTATTATGCAAGGATGTCACTATGGGGAAATATAGCTCCAGTTTCTTTGTAAGCAATAAATCTTAGTAGAAGTTCAGTAACCTCAAGTGTATTCTTGGAAAGATTTTGTTGTAGCTCTTCTTTATTACATCCAGCAACTGGAAATACGTGTTCATGCACATGTCTCTGAGGCAGTAGCTTCTCAAAAAAATATGTGTTTCTTCCTACAATATTTGAGATGTTTTAATGAGCCCAGTGGTGATTTAACAATTAATTTTAGGTGTGACCATATCTTCTTCCATCTATGTTGTGATTTCTGATTATTCAGTTACCAGGGTTATTTGTATTTTCCATGTTTTTAATCTAAAAATGTAAAATATTTATTTGCTTGTGAAGATACTTTCAGATACTTGGGAGGGGGGAAGTTTGGAAACTTCTTTTGTCTAAACATCTGAATTGGAATCTTTCACCAATTTTGAATAAGATGAAACTTGTCGTTAACTTGATTATTTCTTATTTCCTTTATCAATAATTAAAGGAATTTTTAATCTGCAAAGGCACTTTACTTTACAAGACTTGCTTTTCATTTAATTTCATTATAATAAAATTACATAATACTTGTATTTGGAATCTCCTGTTATTTCCCTTCACTCCTTCCCAAAGAACAGAAGAGTGACTCGGAGGACCGTGTTCCCTACACATGACCTGTTCATCCCATGTTACTCATCTTGTACCTCCTACATTTGGTAGTGTAAAGTTAAACATCACTTTTTAAAGAGCTAGTCAGAAAAGTTTATAAATTCCTCATAATATTAAGGTTTAGTGGATGACCCAGCATTCAGTAATTAAGTTAGAGGTAATAACAGCATAATAACATCCTGGATTTGTTGCTATGACGCTTCTCATTTACAGAGCGAGGCCTTCTCACAAACATTCTGACCTACATTCTGAATTACTAGAAAGAAGAAAAAAAAAACAAAAAACCTATGCCTCCACCCATGGAAAGTTTACTACAAGATAGATGAGGTGAACTCTCAGGAGAGTAAACTACAGAATTCTAACATTAGATGGACGTGTTAATCCTGTAAAGAAACAGAAATTTAAAGCTCAGGCCATTGGATATGCTATTCATGTACATGGATTGCTTGACTGATGAGTTCAGTTGGGGCTCAACCTATCTCATAGTTTTACAATTTAGAATCAATGTCATATGCTTAACTGCTATAATTGGACTTTTATTCAGCAGTGGTTCACCAGCCTGGCTCATCAACCATATTACTCAGATAACCTTTTACAAATATAAATTCACAAGCCTGAGACTTGGAAATCCTGACTCGAGAGATCTAGGGTGAAGACGTGGGATCCCAGTGTATAACCAAATAGGAAAATCACATTAGTGTGGAAACTTCTTTGTGTCTAAATGTCTGAATTGGAAACTTTAACCAGTTTTGATTAGGATCAATTAAATTAAGAACTTAAAGCACATAACAGATCCAAAGATTAGGAAAGAGTTTGGATGTCACAGCAAATGGCTTTGCCCTTCCCCCATGCTACATCCTGAGGAACAACTACAGCTGGTGCTGTGGGTTTCCCCAGAGAGTAATTCCTCCAACCATAGGGATATTTTTCTGAAAACATGCCTGATCCAAAGCTTCTCTGACATGTAGATATGCTCATTTAAAATACTGAGATAAAATAGTCCTGGGCTAGAGTTCAACTTGTGACCTAGATACACAATTCAAAGTTCTCTAATACAAAATGGCCCAGGTGTGAGGACTGCAGTTCCCACATGAACCAAGTACAATTCTTTGGGTGATTAGAACTTTACACGTTCATTTACTAACTTCCTAATTACTTAATTCCCCCATGCTTTATGTGACAGGGTACTAAGGTAGTGTGCCAAGGACAGCGGGGAATTTATAATATAGTAGTGGTAGAAACTACATAGAATAAAAAGGTGTACTATAAGATAAATTCACAACTAAACACAGGTCATGGCCACTTATGTGAGGACACTTCAAAACTAGAAAATTAAAGAGTTGGCAGAATGGATACAGCCCTAAATTGTCTTCAAGCACACACAGGTATGGTGAACACAAATATTTAGATGGCTTAGGCAACATAAGGGGATAGTAGAGTAATTAATTCCTTTTTTTAATTTGTTGAGACGGGGTTTCATTGGTAGTCTTAGCTTTCCTGGAACTCCCTCTGTAGACCAGGCTGGCCTCAAACGCACAGAGATCCACCTGCCTCTGCCTCCTGAGTGCTGGGATTAAAGGCATGCGCCACCAACGCCTGGCTGAGTTATTAATTCTTAACTTAAGTGTTTCCATTGGTAGAAACAGGGAAAAAAGCACTCAACCTTTAAGCCAAGTGTCACCTCTCATGTGGAGCCTTTTGTGGCCAAAGAAAAAGTGACAAACAATCCCCCCTGTTGTGCCCCTAATGCACTGTCTATATGCACTCCCCAGGCATATGTCCACACTCCCCTACACCATCAAAAAACACCTGAAGGACACATACACAGACAGTGTTCACCCACCCACTTTGAATTACCCTAGTGCTGGCCACACAGTATAATCCAACACACATGAACAACTTGTGTATTCTGCCGTACCTCACAAATGCCACGGTACACATTGCTGGGTCTATGCTGCCCAATCCCAGAACCACTCCAACAGTGTTTGTGCTTCCTCTGAGGGCTTTTTAGCGCCTTTTCTTCCTCTCTTCTCTTTCCTTTTCTAGTCACTGCTCTTCAGTATAAAGAGGTTGGATTTTAACTGCCTTTCGCTTGTCAGTTTTCCCTTCTGATTGACCAAACAATTAATGGGCATTCTCATAGAGTTGAGAGCTTCTGGTGTCCAGCTCTACTAACTCAAGACACTAATGTGACTACATTTTCATAATTTTCTTTTTTACTTCATCAAATGGAGTGATGGGTTAAATTTGACCAATAGGCAATAGTTTAAAGAAAGAAACTGTTTCCATGTCATCATTTAATTCAGAACCTGCTTATTACACACTATTCTTATCATGGTGACTGAACACCTGAGGGAAAAAAATAACCTATGAGATGAAAAGTCTATTTTGGCTCATAATTTGAGAAAGTAGTGTCCATTGTGGTAGGGAAGGCACCATGGAAACTATGGTGGCAGGAATATGCCACAAAGACTGGGAAGTGAGGAGAGGAGATCACCAGTGCTCAGCTGGCTTCCTCACTTCCCCATTTTATTCAGGTCAGGAACCTAGCCCCAGGCTATGCCATGGTGGTACCACTGTTCAGAGCGACTGTTCCCTCTTCAGTTAACCAGCATCACACAGAAACTTAGAGGTGTACCTGCCAGGTGAGTCCAAGCTCAGCAAGTTGACAGCAAAGGGTAGCCATCATAAGCCATTTTAGATCTTTTTACTGACCTCTTTTTACTAATGAGGCATCTCAAACACACCACCACCACCATCATACCACACAACACACACACACACACACACACACACACACACACACACACACACACACACACACACCACACACTACCACACAACACATATACACATATACCCGGAGTAAAACAACACACCCAAATGAGCTTGGAAGGAAAATCTCGGAACTACAGATGGAAATATTTTGAGATCCAAAAATGATAATGGTTGGAACAAACATAATGATAATGCAAGTTAGAATAGGCTATAGTCCTATCTGCTACAACTCAAAAAGTCAGTTATGCAGCAGACCTTTGGGACTAAGGCAGAGAAGCAAAGGGCTCAAATTAGTCAGAAAGGAAACCTAGAATTAATGTATGTGGGATACATTAACAAGTTCAAAGTCATAACATAAAGGAGCTGAGGTAGAGGTGGAAGGCAGCATGTTTCTTTGTCTTGATCACAGCTCCAATTATTGTGATTAATATATGTTGTGCTAAGACTAAAGATACCAAAAAAATGCAGGAGATATGCCTATTCTCATCAAGGACTCTGAATGAGACTATAAGACATAAGTACGTGAAAACTAAATTTAAAATGAGAACGATTATGAGTGACATCACAGGAAACAGGTCTGAGAAAAATCAAGCAAACAATATGCAGTTTTGCTGGTGATTGGTGGGGAGGGAACTAGGGGTGGGTCTCTTTATTGTCTGTGTGCTTCATATTCAAAAACTACCTCTGAATCTCCCAATAGTGATCTCTAGGTGTTCCTAGCACTCCCAAAACACTAAAATGTGATTTTTGCTAGAAGTCTGGGCACCTTGTTCCCAATAAGACTTGAGAGAATATAGGGATGTAGAAAACTGTAAGCGACCTGACAGAGGGCATGAGCTATAACTCCTGGATCATTGGAAAGCTCCTAGAAAGAGCTGAATTGCACATTTAAGAGAATATCATAATGGTCCTCATTCCGGATGTAGCAACTAATGTTTAGCATTCCTAAAAACCACAGTATTGACCATGTGTAAACAACAGGTTGTTTAGGATCAGTAGCCTGTGTGGGGGCAGCAGAGTGTGAAAGTGGGGTTTCTAGACAAAGTCAGTCCAGGTGAGATGAAAAAATGAGACCCAAAATACTTTCTATTCAACCCCTGAGATGGCTGGAGGGAGCAGATACATTAGGCTAGGGAAGAGATATTCTCACTGATGGGTGGAGTAGGGGGAAGGAGGATGAGAGTATGAAAGGGAGAGAAAGCATTAGTTCAAGGGTAAGTGTGACCCAGGGCAACATATCACTTATATGGCAATTTTATCTTTGGTGACCTCACAATGGTTGTGTGGTTGGCCTTTCTCATCCCCATGAGGACGCACAGCATCAAACAATTTACTGGTAGGTACACTGGTTAGCCCACCCAAACACCAGACTTTCAGATGAGAGACTGCTATGTCCATCACAGTTCTACAAATGGACCTGACTGAAACAATGCAGGAATAAAGAAAATACAAAACACAGAGGAACACACCAAAAGAAAAGCCAGGGTCAGCTAGACTGAGCTCTCTGCTGGAGAAGCCTCAGCATTCAGAAGCTCACGGAACAGAGAGGCAGTTCAGCACATAGCTGAATAAAGAGACAGGTTTATTGCACACAGACCAACAAAGAGGCAGGGTTATTGCACACAAACAAGGAAGCAGATTTAGTTTATCTCAGTAGGAAAACTCTCTGTAGGGACAGTCTTCAGGCCGCAAAACACCCAGGGTGAGAAAGCAGTGGTGGACATTTCTGCACATACTATCAATATCACACATGGAGCAGAGGAAGGCTTTGAAATTTCCCTAGGAGCATCACCCCAAGGGGTGGGGGGAAGGCCTTGCTATTTCCTCTGAGTCTGAGGCTCTGGGGTCCTTGGCATGGCTGTGTGCATATAACAGCATACATTCACTCAGAGCTTCACTCACTCAGGGCTTCTTTACTCCCCACAAGGAGCTATCCCTGGAGGGGATACATGACTGGCTGAGGGACACATGTTTCCAGTGACTCCACCGGGCATATGGAACAGAACTTCAGTTGGAAGTAAACATTTGCTTGGAACTTTTAAAGTTTCAAGCTTACATATTGGTGGTGTCTGTTCTCTTTGAAAATACAATGTCAGAAATTTTTGACATTTAAAATGTTTTATTTCCATATCCAGTAATATTAAGGCTTGCAGATTTAGAAAGGAAACATGTGCTTTAAAACATGCTGAAATAACAGACCCTTCCAAAGAGTACAATTCTGTAATGTAGCATGCATCTAACAGGACTACAGGGTGTAAATAACTCCCATAATTCATCCACCAAAGGAAAATCTGAAGGATTTCCACTGATTCTTTTAACACCATGCATTCTACTCTTTAGAACTAATCAACCATAATAACTTATTTTAGCTACATTTTTAGAAAATAAAAATATATTAAGAAATACATCTACAAATGGAGTATTACTCAGCAGTAAAAAAAAAAAAAAATGACATCATGAAACTTGCAGGCAAATGAATGGAACTGGAAAAAAATCATCCTGAGTGAGGTAACCCAGAGCCAGAAAGTAAACAGGGCATGTACTCACTCATAAGTGGACAATAGCTGTAGAGCGAAGGATAACCAGTCCACAGTCTACAGATCTAGAGAAGCTAGGTAACAAGGAAATCCCAGAGGGAGGCCCATGGATTTACCTGGAAAAAGGGAAATAGAAGAGATCTCCCAGGTAAACTGGGGGTAGTGATGGCATGGCGTTGAAATGGGGGTATGAGATCAGGTGCAGGCCCTGCACTTTGCCTGAATAGCACACCAGAGTGGACCCCATTGTCATGCACAGGTGAGCCAGCTCAGAGGCCCATGAGAGCAGGAGACCTGCCCCCACCCCCTCCAGCCCTGTATGCTCACTACTTCACCAAGGCCCTGTACTTCACCTGGGCAAAACAGTAGAGCTGGCCCTAAAGGGACCAGCTTCCCATTTCAACAGCCATGACAGTCTAACATGTGTTTGCCTGACCTTGCCTTGGTCACTAGGAGGTCAGATGCCTGCCTCATGGCAAGGAACCAATCAGAAGTTAGCTGGTAGTGCTATGCTTTATGGCTCTGGGTGTGCTTTACGGACAAGTGCACAGCAATGACACACAGAGCATAGCAACCACCCTGGGTGGGCCTATGGGCCATAACAACCAGTTGGCCAATCAACACAGGGCAAGTCCTCCAAACCTAGAGGCACACCAATCCTGAGCCTATTCGTACCTCTAGACACTCCCCTTACTCTGCCTTATAAGAACTCTATCCCATCGCTTCTCAACGTCTTTCCCCAGCCATCCGCCATGGTGGGTGGATGAAAGACCCGAGCTAACATGGGGTTAGCTCGTTAAACAATTGCAATAAAGCCCCGTGCCGTTTGCATCAAGTTTTCTGCCTCTGCCTGGTGATTGGGGTCGTGGTCCTGGGCTGAAATCCTGGGGGCCTGAGCCTCCAGGGGTCTTTAAGTCCTAGTGTTATGAGTGTGGGTGACTCAGAGCTGAGGAGCTGAGAGCTGGAGAATGGCCTGTTTCTTAATAGCAGGCTGCATTGGATGAGCTAGCCTAGGCAGTGCTAAAGAGCTAGCCCAGGTAGTGACCATGAGGGAAGCCGGTAGGCCCACCAACCCAGCTACCACCCAGGCCCAGAACCAGGGCTATGAGTTGGCCCACCTCAACATCCACCCAATCTATGAACTGTTGGAGCAGATGAAGGGGTCAAACCCACAGATCCAAAACAACATGATCTCCATGACACAGGACAACAATAGGAGGAGTCCTAGTGAGGGCACAGCATCGGTAGTGTAGCAGAAACCAGAGGCCTCCAGCCAGACCAATGACTCATTGCAGTGAACCTCACAAGTAAAGATGAATGGACTAAAGGGTAAACTGTGTATGTGACTCAACAGATCACACTACAGCTTCCAGAAGACTCTTCTTTTTGTTGTTGTTGTTGTTTCTTTGTTTTGATTTGATTTTTTGTTTTGTTTGATTTTGGTTTTTCTTTTAAATTTGGTTTTGTTTGGGGAGGAGGTTGCAAGGGCAGAGGGTGGGTGTGAGGAGACAGGGAGATAAATGGGATTGGAACACATGATGTGAACTCCACAAAGAACCAAGAAAGGTTTAAAAAAAAAAAAACTCAGAAAAAAGTTAACCCTTCATGGCTAAGCTTTAATTCAACAGAGAGTTCTTTAAAATGGAAGGAAAACTAGCTTTCAGAAAATTACATAAAGTAGGTTGTCATATATGAAACTCTTCATTTTAAATAGATATTGGCAAACCAGCTCAATATTCTTTTTAGTTCTTCAAAAATGTAGTCTTTGTTACTAGATTTTGGGTGAATCTTCTGACTTCTTACATTTATTAAATATTTCCCTGGAAATCAGAGAGAAATCTGGAAATCCATTTGTCACTGTCCCCAGATAATACATACACCTGTTCAGTCCACCTACATGTGTCGTGTCCTCGAGTGAAACAATGAAATGAGAAACAAAAATGAATCTACAGTATGTGGCAGAGCTAGGAACCTTCCAGAGTTACATGAATATCTGTAACCTTGTTTTTCCTGTTTCCAGAAACTGCCTTCCTGGCTTTTGGCCCTTTACAACCTTCAAGCCAATTGTTACATCCCTCCAATCAAGGCTCAGTCCTCATGGCTCCTCCCTGGTCTTGCTGTCTTGCTCCTTTCACTAAAAGCCTGTAATTGCACTGGGTCACACCTGGATTATACAGGATAACCCCCTCAGGCTGATTCAGGATTGCTGAGAAGTGGGAAGGAGCAGGGCCAAGTCCAGGGCTCCACTCAGAACCTTGAGTTTAGAAGACTCATGCTCAACTGCTTAAACCACAAACACCAAAACAAAGAGTTTTGTTGTTCTGGTTTGTTTTGTTTTGTTTTGTTGGGGGAGGGGAGGTCACAAAAGGACATTTCCAGAAAGTTTCCTAACTGATTGAATAAAGAAAATTAAAGGAAAAGGAAGTGGGGGTGGGGAGTGAAGCAAAAGGGCTATGAGTGGACATCACTAATGACTCAGAGCTCTCACGTGTGGGTGTGTTGAGTAGCAGGAGAGGAAGAAAGAAGGTCACAGCCTCTGCCTTGACCTTTTGCTTGAAGCTGAGGAAAAGTAAAAGATTTGCTACCCATGTCTCACTCAGCAAGTTGATTTCCCTTTTTCTTCTGCTCCGTTGGTATCACTTTGGAAGGCTCTCAGAACCACATAAAAATCTATATTTTCCACATTAATGTATTATGGGAGCTTGTCTTAGTTCCGTGGTCTACGTGGGAGCTTGTCTTGGTTCCGTGGTCCACATGGGAGCTTGTCTTGGCTGTGTGGACCATGTGGGAGCTTGTCTTGGCTCCATGGTTCACATCCTGAGTTCACATGGCTCCAGTGATCCCTCAGACATCCTAGGCATAGACTCAGCTTCCACCTCACTCAGCAAAAATATATTCAACTCACTTAAGTAGGGCTGCTCCCTGGGGGAGCACACTCACTGGGGAACTGGCTTCCAGGCTAAGGAGACGGGTGCCAGGGGTACACATCAGGCAGCCTGCCAGACACTGGACATCATTTGGCAATGGGTCTGAAATATTTAGACACACAGGATGTGCACCTCCAGCTGTCCTTGAATGTTAGGACCAGATCTGAAGTTGGAGTTCTCCCTGCCATCACCAGATCCATTACTGAAGGGTCTTTAGTGAACCAGTTAGGGTAGAAGGTAGCACTCTTTTTCCAGGCTTACAGAGAGACAGACCTAGCCACAGGCCATGCCAGAGACCAAACAACTCCCAAGGAAATCAAGGGACCTTTGGGCCTAAAATGGAAATGGCATTAGTTGCCTTGGGAATCAATTTTGTGAATGCTGCTCTGAAGGTAACTGAAAACAGACTCGGAATTCCAACCAGTCCTCTGTGATAAAGGGAATGGGAATGACATTGGCAGACACTACCCATAAGTCTTAAATTCAGTCCTCTTCCATGCCACAAGGTCAGTCATCCTCTCCTAAGGGTATGGTGGCCTGGGTAGTTGCATTGGGCATTTGGGACAAGCATGTGTGATTAAGCCCTGGGATATTGCAACAAGGCTGCCTTGGGAACTCTTGTCTGAGGCTGTCTTAAGCCTCTGTCAGTGCCTGTGCCTTGAGATCTGACCTTGGTCAGGAAGGCTGACCACCCACGATTCCCTGTCCCAACCATCTCCCATATTTCTAATATAAGACTCTTGTTTCAGAAAATCTGTGGCACTGATGTAATAAAATGGTCTTTTAAGGCAATATCTGAACAATTAATTGAAGGGAGCAAAGCCAGTCTCAAAGAACCATGACAATAGGAAAATCCCAAATGCTCTGCCAAGAAAATGAATGAACACATGTGGCAAGGGAGAACGGGGAGAGAAGGCGGGGGACGCATCCTACACAGGCCTGTGTCTGGATTATAGTCATCTGTCTGGCAGCTGTAATCAAGGGAACAGTAGAGGGCCTTAGCCTCTCCTCCATCATGCTGGGAGGCCTGGGTGCACCGTTTTCTCCCACCCTTCACCACACCCTCTTTTGTCTCTGATGATCAACCACACCTCTTTCTGTCTCCATCTTCAGTTTTATTCCCAAATCCACAATGCAAATATTTTAACATTTCTGCTCTGATCAAATGTATAAACGGTTTACATGGCACATCACAAATAAATAAATAAATAAATAAATCACCAAAGTCCAGAGCTTAAAAATAAAATCAATCTCTGCCTACAGGAACTGGTTTTGGAACAATCAACACACAGCATTCCTTGCTTCCCCCTCAAAGCCCTCAGGCCCATCCTAAAGGTCAAGGAGACACAGACAAGGTAATTTGAAGCCCTTGCCTTTCCTAAACAATAGAATCTTTGTACAGCTAGTATTGGGCTTTCTGGAGAGCTTTGTGATACCCACATCTCCCCACTAGCTTCTGAGTGCAGCCTTCTTCAATTCAAACATACAGATTTAGAATGCAAACAGTGGTCTCTCAGCCACCCAGCCTCTTCTTCAGCAGGGGTCATTACCCATAAGACACGTCACTCTCCTGATGCCTTGACTTCCTTCTCCAAGTCTTCCTGAGAGGACAAGATCTTCTCCCACAACATTCCTGTAGCTACTGCTGTGGATGGTAAATTAAGTTCATAATTTTCTCAAAAAGAATGGAAGGAAGGAAGGAAAGAAGGAAGGAAGGAAGGAAGGAAGGAAGGAAGAAAGAAAGAAAGAAAGAAAGAAAGAAAGAAAGAAAGAAAGAAGGAAGGAAAGAAAAGCTTTTCCCTCTTGCTAGAGTTTAGCTTCAGAGTAAAACCACACATCTGTTGCCCTATCCCCACCATGGGTTCCCCAGCCCAAAGCCCTTCTGGTTCTGGGTTTGTCTCTGTCTCACAGAGAGCCTGCATTTCCTGGCAATAGTGGGTTTCTATGTAGTAGGCTGCCTGCACAGAGGTGAAAGAAAGCTAGGAGTAGCCCCAGAGCCTTACCAACCAGAATCCAGACCCTAGCTATGTCTTCAACTTCAAAATAACTTTCTGTGTTCATATCTAAACCCGGAAGTGGGAATAACACTATCTACTTGAGAGCACATATTACAGAGACATAGGAATATATTTGGTTTGGTTTGGGTAGTGGTGGTGTTTGTGTTTTAATAAAAGACAGATAGAAAAAGGGAGGGGAGGGCAAAACCAGCTGCATTCCTGGAGTGATTTCACAGATATCTATGGTTCTGGGGATAGACCCCAAGGCCTTGCACATGCTAAGCAGGCATGCTACCACTGAGCTACATCCTAGACACTGTCTTGTTACTTCCTTGTTGCGGGGAAGGGGTGTCTGTTTGTGTAAAATACAATGAAATGTTTACTGAAAAAATTCATCTTAACAAATTTGAAACTGCCACCCAGTGGGGAGGGAGAGAGGGGAGGGGAAGGAAAGAAAAGAAAAGGGAGGAGAAGGGAGGGGAGGAGTCTAAACAAGACAGAGCAAAAGAGAAGAGAGGAGAGGGACATGGACTATGAGGTTGGGAGTGGAGAATGATTCAAGGGAGCCTTAAAAGGAAAGACACAGATCTGAAAGAAATCAGGGGAGAGGCCAGGAAGAGTCAGAGGAGGAAAGACAGGCACCGCAGCCCTACAAAAGGAGAGAGCAAGTCACTGAGGGTCAGATAAAACCTCAAAACACTTAGGTTAAGAGGGTGTCACTCTGGCTTCTTCTTAGTGTTCTGGTCTTTGTGATCCCCACTGAGTGAGTCCAGATGAGACACACAGTGTGGAGTGTAGAAGACAGAGTTTATTACAAGGGCGAGGGTACAAGGCCAAAAACCCACTGTACCCACCTGCATGGTTAGGCTTTATAATATTAAGGCCTCTAAAATAGCTTTCTTGGGGAATAGTTCCTGTTGGGATGATTGGCAGGCTCACTTGGATGAACTCTGAGGGAGGAAACAATGCTATGTCTTTGTTCTGACTGGATTGTAATCATATGCTCTTCAGTGCAGTTTAGAATGTCAGGTCTCTACCAAGGCCAAATATAAGGCTCAGTTCCCATTCCACTGACCAGTAATCAGAGTCCTGTTTTTTACAAGCTGCTGATTGTAGAAGAGGGTGTTATACTCAGTGACAGTAAAGCATGCTAATATCTAACTAGTTACCTAACATTTTGGCCAAAAAAATATAAATGTACTATGTTCCTACTACGGGGAAGGGGAGGAGAAAAAGGAATACAAGAGGGGGGATATTTAAGCAGTGATTGTTGTGTAATTCAATCTTGTTTGTAACTCAAAAAAAAAAAAAAAAAAAAACGATGAGAGTGACTGAGGTAACTGAGGTGTGCTGTGAACACCACCCTATCAGCTCCTTCCACTGTGAGAGTGACTGACTTGTGTTGTGGACACCACCCTATCAATCGGTTCCTTCCTCCCTCACACCTAGAATGCTCTTCTGCCTGCCGGTTCCCAAACCATGACCTTTATTCACACTTGACAATGAGCCCCAAGAAAACACTGTATGGCTTTTCCACTGAGACCCACTCTAAGCAAAAGATCTACTTTCCGTTTCAGGGTTTTGCAGGATAATTTTGCTCCTCTTACAGAGAGAACATTTTGTTTTTAACCAGTTTGCTTATGCTCTGGATCTGTTTATATTTGTACAATCACTAGTCTGTTTCTTTTTCCTATTTACTCATCTTTCTGAAATCAATGTAACTTAAGTGATTATCACGTGTGCTGACAGGGCTGCAGCCCAAATCCCATTTCACTTTGTTTGTACAGTGCCTGGGTCAGAGCATGAAGGAAAATCAGCCAATGCAAAAAGTAAACTCTAATTCAATCCTCTTCAAAAGTTTCCTTTCTAAATTAAAGAAGATACCAGAAAATGGAAAGATCTCCCATGCTCTTGGATAGGTAGGATCAACATAGTAAAAATGGCAATCTTGCCAAAAGCAATCTACAGATTCAATGCAATCCCCATCAAAATCCCAACACAATTCTTCACAGACATTGAAAGAACAATTCTCAACTTTATATGAAGAATCAAAAGACCCAGGATAGCCAAAATATCCCTATACAATAAAGGAACTTCTGGAGGCATCACCATCCCTGACTTCAAGCTCTATTACAGAGCTATAGTCCTGAAAACAGCTTGGTATTGGCACAAAAATAGACAGGTAGACCAATGGAATAGAATTGAAAACCCTGATATTAACCCACATACCTATGAACACTTGATTTTGACAAACAATCCAAATTTATACGATGGAACAAAGAGAACATCTTCAACAAATGGTGCTGGCATAACTGGTTGCAGACATGTAGAAGACTACAGTTAGACCCAAGCCTATCGCCTTGCTCAAAACTTAAGTCAAAATGGATCAAAGATCTCAACATAAATCCAGCTACACAGAACCTATTAGAAGACAAAGTGGGAAATACCCTTGAATTAATCGGTACAGGAGACCGCTTCCTAAACATTACACCAGTAGCACAGACACTGAGGTCAACAATTGATAAATAGGACCTCCTGAAACTGAGAAGCTTCTGTAAGGCAAAGGAGATAGTCAGTCAGCAAGACAAAACGGCAGCCCACAGACTGGGAAAAGATATTCACCAACCCCACATCTGACAGAGGACTGATCTCCAAAGTATACAAAGAACTCAAGAAGCTAGTCCTCCAAACACCAAACAATCCAATTAAAAAGTGGGGTACAGAACTAAATAGACAATTCTCAATAGAGAAATCTAAAATTGCTGAAAGACACATGAGAAAGTGTTCAACATCCTTAGCCATCAGGGAAATGAAAATCAAAACAACTCTGAGATACCATCTTACTCCCATCAGAATGGCTAAAATCAAAAATACCAATGACAGTTTATGCTGGAGAGGATGCAGAAAAAGAGGAATACTCCTGCACTGCTGGTGGGAGTGCCAACTTGTACAGCCACTGTGGAAATCAGTATGGCGACTCCTCAAGAAAATGGGAATGAGTCTACCACAAGATCCAGCAATTCCACTCCTAGGCATATACCCAAAAGAAGCACATTCATATAACAAGGACATGTTCAACCATGTTCATAGCAGCATTATTTGTAATAGCCAGAAACTGGAAGCAGCCTAGATGCCCCTCAACCGAAGAATGGATAGAGAAAATGTGGTACATTTACACAATGGAGTACTACTCAGTGGGAAAAAAACAATGGAATCTTGAAATTTGCAGGAAAATGGATGGAACTCGAAGAAACCATTCTGAGTGAGGTAACCCAATCACAAAAAGACAAACATGATATGTACTCACTCATATGTGGACCTGCTTTATGATACATAGTAGTGACCGTGCTTTATCAGAGCTGTTTTTAATGATGTTGCTTAGAATGGTTTCCTCCCAGATGATGACTGAGAAGCTAATTTAAAAAAAAAATGGTGCCAAGTACCACAAGAGTAACAGAACTGCGCTGTTTTCCGGGATTTTGTTTTTTACTTTTTTGTTGTTGTTGTTGTTGTTTGTTTGTTTGTTTTTGTTTTTTGTTTGTTTTTTGTTTTTAAATGGAGTGTGCTGGATGTCTCTACAATTTTGTTCAAATGACTGCAGAACCTGGAAAAGCTGTTGCTGCTATTGATGCATAACATATTGCCATTATTGCTCTTTTTATATAAATAAATAAATACGTATATATGCTAATTGAAACTCAAATATGTGATGAATCCAAGGTGTTTGTTTCAGTGAGTGCACACCTGTGCATGCAAATTTGATTTCATCTTTAGTAAGTAGTAAAGTTATATGCTTGCCAAAAAAAAAAAATAATAAGTGACACGCTGGAAGACAAATGTCACACAATTTCAATTTTATGTGTAACCTAGAAATGATGAACTTATGGGAACAGAGAACAGAATTGTGGCTATTAGGCTTCAATGTGGGTCTTTTAACAATGGGGAAATGATTGGTTTAAGGATATAAAACTGCAGTTGGACAAGAGGCATGGACTCTGTGAAGTCTTGAGGTCTACTGAGAGCATGATAAATATGGTTGATAACAATATGCTATATTTTAAAAGTTGTGAGATAGTATACTTTAAGTGTTCTCAAAACAAAAATGATGAATATGTGTGATATAACATGTTAATTGGTTTAATTTAGCCATGCCATTGTGAACATACTGTATTGTGTATCATAATTGTGCATGACTTTATTTATGAGCTAAATAAATGAATGAAAAAAAAGTTTCCTTTCTTTACCACAGGCCTCAGTCCTGACATACTGAGGGAGCGCATAACAGTCGTCTCCATCTTTAAACCACACAGCCAAACACAGACAGGTGGCAAGACTCATCTTGTGTTTCTCTCTGTCTTCCTTCTTCAATCCTGCCTTCCCTCCCTACCATATGCTCCATTCTTGTCTCTAAACTTCCCTCTCAGAGCAGAATGCTGCATAGCACAGCGAGATCATGAAATTGAAATGTAAAAGCTGAATACTCAGGAACTGAAAGACCCCAGAGTTGAGTTTCTACACATTTCCACAAAGAACAAAGTGAGAGGAGTGGCACAGGGCCAGGAAGACCTGGTTCCTAACCACCTCATCATCCTCCCGGACATTTATGGGCATAGACAAGTAAGTGGGTCGACTTTTTGCACTCCGTTGGATTTATAGTCTTTCAAATTATCTCATAACACTTTCAATTGATAGGACATGCCTCACATGAAAAGAAATAGCAAACAAATGCTACTAGAGGAAGTTTGTTAAGTGGGATGCTTTTCAATACACACCATTTTTTTGTTCTTTTTTTGACTTCATGGGAAAATGTTTAAAACTAAATAGCATGCCTTTTGGTAGGATGGGGATCAAAATTCGAAGATGGCCTTGACTTGTGACCAGAGCAAAAACTCTGCATGCCACTTTGCAGGAAGTCAGGAGCTGCAAAACATAACTAACACAGACGTCTTTGTCCTAGGATTTGGCCACTACTCATATTCCATCCCTACAGTTACCTTCTTTGCTACTTGTAAGGGGCCGTTTCCTGCATTATAATGGTGCCTGAAGACACCAAGATGTAAATTACTTCACAGGCGCTGGGTAATCTCCATTCCTTTGATCTCTGCCTATCCCGTGGCTCATTTGGCCCGAGGAGCTGAAGCCATTCATAGGGTAACACGTCCCAGGCGGCTGGTCAGCCTTTATAAGGGATGGTTTTCTTGGTTCAGTGTCTCCGCTCAGTCTCCGCTCTGGTAAGCTTATGCTCTCCCCAACTCTCAAGATGCATTAAAGCTTGTCTGCAGAAGGATCCGAGTGTCCTGTGCGTGTAGTTCTTGCCGGCGAGAAAATACAGCACGCGCGGGACATATGGTGCCGAAACCCGGGAACATATGAACATCTCTGGCACCGCGGAGACCCCTTGGCTACAAGGCGGATTCAGAACTGCAGGGTGGTAAATTCGGAGAGGTATGTTTTTTCTGGACTTTGGCTTGGGAATGTTGCTATTTTGGGAGGTTAATATAGAGGCTTCTATGCTTTTACTAGGAGCTATTTTGACTTTTCTCACTGTTGTAGCAATCTTAAAGAAGTCCAGAATTACATATCAGAAACCGAATGTGGTGAGAGATGGGGCGCGCCTAACAATAAAATATAAGAAAAAAGGACCTCCCGGGATGTCTAATGACAAGGGAGTGAATAATTTGTTAAGAGAAACAACAATAAATAAGAAAAAAGGACCTCCTGGGATGTCTACTGACAAGGGAGTGAATAATTTGTTAGATGATTCTATAAATAAGTTTAAAGCTTTAAATCTTGATAGCTCTGATGACTCTGAAAGCTCAAGAGATAAAGTTTTAGAGAAAACAGCTCAGCTAGATGACTCAAAACCTAGCCTCTGCCCTACAAAATTACAGATGGCTTTCCCAGTCTTTGATAGGGGAAAAGGCCGTGCCTGCTATTCAACACTTCTTAAAGGCCTGGAATGCCTGGGGCTTTAAAGCCTCATAAACATTGACGCTCGGGCCAAGCGTCTCACCTCAAAACCTAAAAGGCCAAAAGGAAATGGTAAAATGGAAAGATATCTTAACTGATCTTTGGAGAGGCCCGGATCCTATTCTCATAAGATCCAGGGGAGCGATATTATGTTTTTCCACAGGATGAAGAAAATCCCCTGTGGATCCCAGAAAGACTCAACCCGAAGAGCCCCTTCAGACCTTCAAAAGTCGGAACTCCACCCTCTCCCCGGGAGCTGAGAGCCGCTATTGTTATCCAGATTAACTCCTGTCCTTGGCGGAGAGATGGCCACTGCTTAAGGGGTGGGGGTGGGATTGTTTGATGCAGCCGTTTGCGGATTGCTGTTACCTCTGGCTGATCTATGAGAAAGAGGTGGGGGTGGAATTGTTTGATGCAGCCGTTTGCGGATTGATGTTACTTTTGGCTGGCATGTAAGCTCCAGGGCTCAAACCAAGAGATCACCCAAGCGCTTATATTTTGGCTAACTATGCTTAAGCAATAGGCCGCCGGCCAGACAGCTCTTGCACACCCGGAGCCTATGCTCATTGCACAGGGTAGAATGTCTGGTTTGGGCAGCCCCAATGAGGGATGCTGAGCAAAGGCATCGCACAGAGTTGCCTATTATGCAGGCTTCTCTGGGAGGTACGTTGACCTACATAAGGGTTACCTGCCCTGAGACTCCCTTTCCCAGAAAAACGGCAGAGGACAGGTCGAGAGTACTTCGGGTCAAGCTAACAGCCTGATGGCGACTCTTGTACACAGTCTTAATGTTTGATTTTGGGAAGGTTCAACCTCTGCCTCTATCCCTCAACATATGGGTGACCTATTTGCTTGTAAAAATATAAAGCCTTATCATTAATTAATAAAAAAAGGGGGATATGTAAGGGGCCGTTTCCTGCATTATAATGGTGCCTGAAGACACCAAGATGTAAATTACTTCACAGGCGCTGGGTAATCTCCATTCCTTTGATCTCTGCCTATCCCGTGGCTCATTTTGGCCTGAGGAGCTGAAGCCATTCATAGGGTAACACATCCCAGGCGGCTGGTCAGCCTATATAAGGGATGGTTTTCTTGGTTCAAGGTCTCCGCTCTGGTAAGCTTATGCTCTCCCCAACTCTCAAGATGCATTAAAGCTTGTCTGCAGAAGGATCCGAGTGTCCTGTGCGTGTATTTCTTGCTGGCGAGAAATACAGAGCGCGCGGGACAGCTACTTTCTGGGCTGCATCGTCAGTATGAGATACATCAAGACAGAAGACCTGGGCAATAAGCACCAGGGGAAGACAACTTCCAGTAGGAAAAAAAACCTCCTAAAGCTTGGTCTCATGTCTATGTGTCCATCCCCAAGACCTTCCTGCTATGAAATTTGTATCAGGCTAGCACTGTTCGTGTTGGAAAAATCCCTTCAAATCAACTCTGGCCAGGGGGCTCCATGGAGACAGTAAAAGTCATGGGACAATGTGACCTCAACTTCTAAAGTTTCCAAGCTCACAAGCACAGAACACCAACTGCCGTAGCTGTGCCTCTTGAAGCTCTGCAATTTATTGGGAAGGTGCTGCCAAGTACAACTTATTGACAGGAACCTGGTAAATAAAAAGTTAGTGTAAAAGTTATTGACACGACCATGCTGCATTATGGCTCCTTCGATAGAAGACAATGTTCTCCTGCCTTTCTGGACCAGTGACTAATAAAGAGAGGAAGGAGGCTTCGGGGATAGCCATCACCATCACCTTGAAAGTATGAAAACCCGAGTTAGATACTTCTGAAACCTGTGCTCTCTGTGTGTACCCCAGTGGTGGTTTCTTCTGACAAAGTGAGAAATGTAAGTAAATGGGGAGGTTTCACAGGCTCAAGAATAGAGATAAACAGCATACCTGTTGCATTGTGCTAACGTCCTCAGGAATCAGACTCACCTCCGAAAACACAGCAAAAAGGACAGAGGAGATATGGTGGAGTTCAAATCACAGACAACGGCGATGGGGTAAGGTATCTTGGAAGACTCCCCACTCCAAAGACTTGCTTATTTTGGATAGCAATTGTCTATCTAGTGTACCCTGCACAGATTCCAAAGAAAATAAAGCAAATATTCAGTACAATACACAGTGGGGAGGGAATTCTGCTCCTCTGTGAAAACTAAGTAGTACCATATCACAGTAAGGACACGTGCTTGTGGGGACACTGATTGTTTTGGATCCAAAGTCTGAAGTCTTCGCATTCCCTGGGAAGTCTCTTAGACCATGAAATCTTCTAGCATGGTGTGATAAGAAATTAGTCTACCAGGGAGCATTGCCTGGCTTCTTGGCATACTTCAGGCATGTAGATCATTGGTTCCATTCACTGGTTTTCTTATCCCCTTACTTAATCTGCCCTGACCATCTTGACTTCCATCCAGCAGTTTATCAGAATCTCCCACTGACATGTGCAAAAAGCATTTGTCTTCTCTTGGGTTGCCTCCAGTGTCCAATGGGCCTGGGTACTCTCAACCCTCTCCCCAGACATGTTCACAAGTGCAATGGAACACAGAACCCTCCTCTCAGCTGCAAGTCCAGCCCAATGCCACCACCCAAATCTGAAGCTGCTGCATCTCTCACCCACTCTTGCCTGCTTGGAACCTCTACAGCTAACATCTCCCTGTCAGATGAATCCCCTTCCCACTTGTGATTAAACTTCTTAACCTCTTCTCTCACTGTATCATCGAACTGTATAGGTTACAGTTCCAATGAGGCTGAAACCGTGACTTTAGACTTCTGGCCTGCAGCTCTGTTTAGGGATGTTTGTTACAGTAGCTTCAAGAAACAAAATCAATACCAGGCCCACTGTGCTCCCTTCCCTCAGCCTCTGATACTCACTGTCTCATCTCTCATTTCTTTTATAGTTTTCCTTTCCTGTAGTTCTTCTTTGATCCTTATATACCAGAAGCTGGCTCCCTCATGGGCTTTACACCCTCACACTAGATCTACCATCTCTCTGCAACATGTATTTACATTTCAAAGGATTCTCTCAATGTTTTTAAGGGTAATGCCTCATTTACCACCTTTATACCTTAATTTAGATACCTTCAGCATCCTGCAGCAGGAAGATACCGCTTTTACTCTATCACCTCTTCAGACTGCAGCCCATCATCACCCCACCCCTGGCACCTCTACCTGCATCTTGAGTGTGACTCATTAGGGCTTTCTAGAGGGTTGGTAATCTCAAGACTCTTAGAGAAGCAATTCACAGTGGGTTCTAGGTCATTCAAAGCTACCTGGTACACACTGGAGCCTCATCCATCTTTTCCAAGCAAGAATAATAGCCAAGGCCATTCAATAACAAACCAAGTGTTTTAATTTAAGAAAAGCACCAATTGAGAGAAAGATGCCATGAGACAGAGTTCAAGCAGAGGGGTTTTTGTTAGAGAAAGGGATCATAAAAGGGGAAATGGGGCAGGGGAGATGGGCCTCTGGAGACAGAAGCAACAGGAGAGAGGAGAGATGAAAGAGGAGGAGAGAGAGGAAAGAGGGGGAAGAGAGAGGGAGAGAAAGAGAGAAGGATGAGAGGTGGGCAGGGCCCTTTTAAAAGGGAACACAGTGGATGTGCACAGGTGGTGCTCTTAGTGGCTGCAGCTGAGGGCATATCCTGTCAGAACCCCCAAAGACAGGCCAGTATAGATGCCTGAATACTAACACCAACTGCTTCTAAATTCTTTCTTTGTTAATTAATTACATGTGCTGGGGGTCCATTACAAAGCATTATGCTAGACACTCAGAGGAAAATGCAAGAACCTGGGAATGGATCCATCACAGCTATGTGTGAATTTGCTTGTGCTGAGTAGGATGGATAGAGATGCACAAATACCATAAGTTCTATAGAGGAAATGCTAGGGAAAAAAGTCCTTCTCCTGGTCCAAAAGTGGATCCCAGTGTGAAGAACGGTTTTCAAGTCTCAACTTCAAATGTGGTAGACTGATGGGGAATGTACTTCTGTGTATGTTTATCTTATTGATTGTTTAATAAAGTACTGTTTGGCCAATGGCAGCAAGTTAGATGGAACTAGGAGTCAAAGAGGATTCTGGGAAATGTAGTAGATAGTAGTGACCCAGGCAGGAAGTGACATAGCAAGGAGATTCATATTTAAGCAAAGGAGAAACAGGAAGGGTTTTTCCCCTACTGCTTTTTTCCCCTTCCTCCGCCAGCGGCAGGATGTGATCCACCAACAAGGAGGGATGCCAATAAGGCATCCGATAAGATAAGCCTTATAAAATATATAGATTTATGATAATTAAGACTGAGCTAACAGATGAAAATCCTAGTCATTGGCCAAGCAGCATTGTACCTAATACAAGTTTCTGTGTATTTATTTGGGCCTAACTCGGGCAGGCAGCTGGCATAAAGCTCACATGTGGCAGTGGGGCTCAGGCAGCTTTTGGCAGAAAGATTTATTGTAACAGAAGACAAAATAATGCCAGCAGAAGATGTTGATTTTATTAAACCCCAAACTTATGAATAGTTACTTTATGTGCTGAAGCCATCTTTAAAGGTGTAATTAAGTGAGGATCTGGGGCTGGGAATCTTGGGTCATCTGGATGAGCCCAGATCAACTACAAGTGTCCTTATATGGCAAAGAGAATCTACAAAGAAAGGGCTGTGGTGATGGAAGCAATCAGAGAAAGAGCTATGAAAACACCACAATCAGTGTTGCCCTTGAACATACAGGAAGGGAAAGCCATGGAGGACAGGAGATCTTGAAAAATAAAAAAAGTCAGGAAATCAGATTAACCTGGATCTTCCAGCAAAGGCAAGTTCTGATGCTCCATGAGGATTCTGACTCACAGAAACATAAGATAATAAGTTTGCTTGAGGCTGTTACATTTGTGGTAACTTGTTACAGCAGTAACAGAACACTTATACTTCTTTTCAGGGAACAGATAGGCACACTAATTAGCAAGTCTGCTCTTCCAACCTACACAGCTAAGGACCAGCCCTAGTGTTGAGCTTAACAATGGTAGGATCTGTAAAAACTCTCAAATTACGCCAAGCTCTGAGGGGCGAGAATAGTTCCCCAAGACAGATACATACCAGGCAGAATATATGCCAATCCACACAGTGCCACCATGGAAATAAGATCTGGCCACAGCATGTTCATAATAAAGAGCTATAATTTGCCAAGTGCCTAACACTGGTAGGTTTCTGTTAGGTACACCATGTATGGCAGGTCTAATGTCTCCAATTACCATATAAGATGAACAGAAATGTCACTGTATCAATCACTAATTAAGAAAATGCCCTACAGACTTGCCTACAGCCCAATCTTACGAAGACATTTTCTCAACTGAGGTTCCCTTCTCTGTTAACTCCTCTGTCAAGCTGACATAAAACCAGCCAGTTTTTCCATGTCAGTTAGCCTAATCAAGATAAGTTCTCAGGGGCAGAGGCTAACCTAATCAATACAACCCCTAACAGTGATGCCTAGAGGCCTGTCTCATGGGTGATTCTAGAGCCTGTCAAGATGAAAAGCAAATCAACCATCATGGTCACATACATGTTAGGCCTGTGTTTTCTGATGCTAAAGCTCATTTTTTCGTCCATGTACCACTGATGCTTCAGAAGCACCTAAAATGTTAATGTCTTATCCATGTATCACTCCAGGTCCCAGGTCTCACTGTGCTGTGTGGCTGGTAAGTGAGAGCTCAGCTTCACTGACTGCTGCTCCCAGCAGAATAACTCAAGACTTCCAACCTCCTCTCTGTCTCCCCAGCCATTTTTACTGAGATCTGGAGGTCGTCTCCTGAGAATTCACAGAATTTCCTCACCGGTTTCCCCCATGCTGGGGTCCAGCTTGTATCAGTCCTACACTGCAGGAGCCATCTATTCTGGACTGATGTCTTTGGGGCTGTGATCGGAACCACACAAACAACCCTGGGTCCAAGCCTGAGTGAGGGAGTGTGGATGAGGGAAGGCCTAGATACCCAACAATGTTAAGGACAAGACAGAGACATCTGGTCATCTCAGGAAGGCTCTCAGTCAATACTGGAGACAATGGTTTATTCCAGCATCATCTTAAATAACTTTCCAAAAGTGGGGGTACTGGCAGAAGACATGTATTATCATGTATAGAGCTGATATCGAGTATGTCCTTTAATCCTAGAGACACTCCCAAGACACACATACTCACTAGCCTTCAAGGTAGGCATAGGCTTACCCAGGCCTAGGTCTTTTGTTATACAAACTAGGAGCCATACCCCTTGGAGGCCAGGCACCTGAGATAATCAACCAGTATCTAAAAGATAATGGGAATTCTGAGCTCCTAGAATTCTTGGCTAGGCTGAGCATATTTCTGAGATATGACATTGGAGCCCAACACCCCTAAAAGTAGCATCCTAGCCACCCCCAGAAGGTCCTAGGAGAAAAATGACCCACTCGGATGCACTTGTTGGTGCCATGCTCTTTGACAGCATGATGCCTGGGCAATGATTGTTCTCAGCCCTCCTCTGGGGAGTGCAAAGATCTTTATATGCCACCCAGATTCGTGTGTTGAAACCTAATCATCAAAGTGATGGTAGGAAACTGAGGATTGAACTCACTGGTAGAGTGGGTGCCTAGCATATGTAAGGCCCTTGGTCCAAGCCTCAGTACCATATACATACGGGGGGGGGGTGTAGTAAGCAGTGGGGATAGTGGGAGGTGATGTAACCCATTGGAGTTGGAACAGGGGTTCTTATGAAAGAAGATGCATAGAGACATTTTACTTCCCCTGCTGTCACATGATGATACAGTAAGCAAGTACCATCTATGACAAAAAGCCAGCCCCCACCACACAGGTCATCTCAGGAAGGCTCTCAGTCAATACTGGAGACAATGGTTTATTCCAGCATCATCTTAAATAACTTTCCAAAAGTGGGGGTACTGGCAGAAGTACAGTGAATCTACTAGCATCTTAATTGTGTACTTCCCAGGCTCTAGAACTACAAGGGGAAATAAGTTCCTGTTGTTATATAAACTAGCAGCATTACTGAACCCTTTTATAGCGACCTGAGAAAATGAAGACAGCAGCCTTGCTGGCAGTATAACAAGCCCAGGCTGTGCTGGGACCTGTACACAATGAGAACAAGCAGTATCTCTTGGCTCTAGGCCTTTAGCTTACGCCAATGCCAATGGAACCTTCTTCCTCGACAAGCAACTCAGCATCTACCTGTGGTCCTCTGTTTATCAGAAGCTTGTCACATGTATTCCTTGCAATTCCCCTCTGCCCTCCTCTTCACAGTACCCACCAGCAAACCCACTGAATCACAAGAAACCCTGAGATATTTGGATTATCTGAATCAGAGCAAACTAGGGTGTGCTCAAATAGTCATGCACTACATGCCATAGTCACACCTGGTCTTCACAGTATCTCTCATGGTTATGACATCATTCCCTTTGTCAAAGATGAAAAACTAAAACTTGTAAAGGTAAACAGCTTATCCAAGGATGCTAATGACCAGAAGATTCAGGACTGAACCTAGGGCTTTATTATTAATGTAGTGTTATGGTGAAGCCCCTTATAAGAAAAGCTTTGAAACTTGGGAACTAAGTTTCAACCTAGGTCTGAAACAGAACAACAAAGACTCTGAGACGGCATGCCCATCTCCTCCAGGGAATCTGTGATTCTTTCTTCCTTCCTTCCTCTCAGAGCAGTAAGTATGAGAGTGTCTGTAGGACAAGTAAATACCCAGGGAGAGGGAGACAGAGAGCCCCAAATGTAGGAAACAGCTGTGCATATGGGAGGAATATGAAGGGAGAAGTTTTGCCCTCTTCACATGACGTCAGCAACACTCCCAAAGTGCAGCCTAGATGTTAGGCTTCAGAAAGGACCTGAGTTCAACCGAGCAAAGAAACTTGGAACAAGAGCGAAAGAAAAAAGAATAAAGACTGTGAAAGAGGGTTTTTTAAGCTAAAAATAATAATGATGTTGGCTTTCCAGTCAGGTCTGTTTTCCATGTTCACTAAAATAGAATATAGCAGAGATAATAAACATATAAAGAATTAAGCTCTTTCTCTGGAGTCTGCCAGCTTCCTCCAAATGCAGCTCCATGTGGCAAAGTTTATCAAAGGCCTTTCTATACACTCCCGGCTCCTTCAAGAAAACCACTTCCCAAGCCACTTGGGCTGTAGCCTGGCCAGGAGGCTCTCCCCCTGCAGTCAGAAACAAGACTGTAGTCCTATAGAAGAGAGGAAGGAAACTGTTTTGTTTGGGGGCTTTTGGGGTACTTTTTAGCCACAGGGTAGGAGCAAGTACTCAGGACAACTCAATCACTTATGATATAACCATCACACAAAATAAAGAATTCATTTTAAAGCCAGTGCTGAATTTGAACATTGGGTTCCAATGTGTAACTCAGGAGGACAGTAGGAGTTCCTCAGCGTTACCTCTGCAGCACCTGTGGGATTGTCACTGAGAGTATGCTTACACTCCAAAAGCCCCATACAGGAATCTCTCCTCCTAGTCCAGTAGGCTGAGTGGACCCTAGAATGAATGTCCCGATAGAGCTCCATTCACTCTCCCATGCCCCGTGCCGAGTACCTGAGAAATCCATGGTGGATTGTAAGGGCTCACCAGGTACATAATGAATGAGTAAATGCAGACTTTATGAAACTGACTCCATGTCTCCAAATCATCTTCTCCTTACCCTATTTCCCTATAACTCAAAAACAAGTCTAGACCTTACACTCATAGTGAATAGGAGGAAATTCGGTTTTTATTTCATTCAAACAACACTTGTGAGCTCTTGAGATCAGTCTTAAGAATTATGTGTAGCCCCTCAAGGAGCTGTAAGCTAGGGCCAAGCAGCAAAAGCACAGAGAGAAAGGCAAAAATAAAAGAGGGGAGCATTTTGAGACCACAGTTCCCTTGGATTGAGATGAACTTTCCTCTCACTCACAATTTTGGGAACCTAATTGCTTGCCTGAAACTTTTTGAGGCTACCATCTCCACATGGAAGAATCAAACGTTACCACTGCTGAACCCAGCATCCTAAGCAGGGTCTCCCACAATCTCTGAAGTACTTTTTGAGTGGTGTTTAGTGCAGCAGCAATGGCAGAATCGCTTCAATAAAGAGCTCCAAGTGGTACCGATACTCCCAGAGAAGCCCAGCAGTTAAACCTGTGTTTTTAAACCATGGTGGCAACGCCTATAATCCCTGAATTTGGGAGGTGGAGGCAGAACTTGCTACAAAGCAAGTTCAGGGCCAGACTGGCTCCATGAGATGTGTAGCAACAAAACCATGAAGTAGCCTCTGTGAATGTTCCTGTCTACCATGGTCGCATGAGTTTCAAAGATTGATGACCACATAAACACCTGGTAAATCTTCACCCGGATGTAGTCAGCTCCGGCTAGCCAGTTTTTCCTTTGACATGGCTGTCACCACATCCCCAGACTTTTGTGACACTTCTCTACTTTATCTGGCAGTTTTCTAGAGCTTTCCTCTACCACCTAACACATCCACACCGGAGAGGAGTTCAAAACCATGAGACTGCCTCTTAAGCAGACATCGTGGAACTTCTGCCTAAACATCTCTGTTGTGAGAATTCATGCAGTCGAAATCTTTTGGGTACCAGCTCTTAGGGCGTGGCCTGGGATGCTACAGTGGTAGTTGGAGATCTGATGGCAGCTTCCAGTGCCCCCAGGGCAAAAGAACCAGGCAGCTCTCTGCCTTATTAATATTCGTGAGTGTTTCCCCAATAAAAATTTGATATCCCTTTATTTCGTGCTCTGGCACTCAGTTATCCTAACACCCATTCCTCTCCCCAGTCCAGAATGCCAGCTCACCTCCTCTTTACTTCTCCAATGCAAATCACATGGCAAAAGGAAAAAGATTAAGACAAAGTCATTCATAATCTGAATGGTCTGAGCTTGTTACATGTAGGGAGCCGTCCCTGCATTCTCCATTACAATGATGGCGCCTGCAGGCACTGAATGTAAACAAGATTATTGCGCAGGCGCTGGGTAATTTTCCATTCCTTGATCTCTGCCTATTCCGTGGCGTCATATGGCCTGATGAGCTGCAGCCAATCATAGGGTGACACGTCCCAGGCGGCGGCTGCCAGTCTTTATTAGGGGACGGGATTCTTGGCACGGGGTCTCCGCTCTGGTAAGCTTATGCTCTCCTCTCAAGACGCATTAAAGCTTTACTGCAGAAGGATCCGAATGTCCTGTGTGGTTCTTGCTGGCGAGGCGATAGCACGGGACAGTTACAGATCCATTTCTTTGGCTATACATTTGGAATAGTAAAGATAATGACGATGGAGATGATGATGGTGATGATGATAGTGACGACAATAAGAATACATTGAGTCTTGCCGGCAAGAACCACATAGGACATTCGGATCCTTCTGCAGTAAAGCTTTTAATGCGTCTTGAGAGGAGAGCATAAGCTTACCAGAGCGGAGACCCCGAGCCAAGAATCCTGTCCCCTAATAAAGGCTGGCAACCGCCGCCTCGGACGTGTCACCCCATGATTGGCTGCAGCTCATCGGGCCATATGACGCCACGAAATAGGCAGAGATCAAGGAATGGAAAATTACCCAGCGCCTGTACAATAATCTTGTTTACATTCGGTGCCTGCCGGATGCAGGTGCCATCTTGTAATGGAGAATGCAGGGACGGCTCCCTACACAATAGATAACTTGAATACCAACTAATGACTCCCTAACTAAAAAGAGAGAGGATGTGGTGAACCAACTGCAGTGACTTGCTATGGTGTCCCAGGAACTGAGATGTGGTGGGAGCAGGGAAAACAGAAGGTTCAGGCTCTGTCTTCCCCTCACAGCATCATGAAATTGCTCTGGACCCTGGGGAGACTGAATCTTCAGAGTGTGTTTCCAAAATACCACTGTATTTATCTAAGACACCCTCTAGCAATCGCCTGGAGATCTAAGCGGCTTTTGGGAAAAAAACTTCTTATGCGCACTCCCATGCAAGATGCTATAGTTCTTCATGTGGTGAATGAGGGCATCTTTCCATGTTTACAGCTTGACTTCAAGAGTTATTTTCCAGGGGTCACTTAGAAGGGTCTACCAGGGAAGGTTTAGGTAAACCATCTTGGAACTGTGGCAACTAAAATACCCAAGGTAATGTGGGAGAAGAAAGTCAGAGATTATCACAGGAGCCAGACTCCTCTCTCTTAGCCCCTGATGTCCTTCTACTCCTTGTGATCTCAAAGCCTTGCTTCAGGTGCTCCTGGGGTTAACTGGCTTTCCACCTGCCTGAGGCTGTCTCACCAGCAGAGCCCTGGAGAGCCACTAGACACTCTCCTAGGCCCTTCAGCACTAATTGCCTTCAGGCTTGTTCCTCTCTGATTTACTCTCTGGGAACCCAGAGCATGTGCTGGAGACACAGTGGTGCCCTGTGGCAGGTCTGGCACTAGGTGCTGAGTAAGGAGAAAGGAAAGAGAATCCTTTAACCCTCCCCAAACAAAGGCTTCACCTGGTAAAACAATATGGAGGATATAAAACTAAGAATGGAACACCATACCTCCCAGGAATCTCACTAGTGACTATAGTGTTGTGGAATATTAATTTAAGATGTGATATATTTGTCTATGCTGTGGAATACTTGTTTAATGATGCAAAGATGTGTTACATTCTTTTATGCTGCATTTGTTTAACTCTGTGTTACCTTGCCTGCCTAAAACACCTGATTGGTCTAATAAAGAACTGAACAGCCAATATCTAGGGAGGGGAGGAATAGGTGGGGCTGCTAGTCAAAGAGAATAAATAGAAGGAGAAAAAGAGAGGGAAGAGTGAGAAAAGGAGGAGAGGGGATCTTAGGGGCCAGCTACATAGTAAGAGGGAAAGAAAGGTATATAGAACAGAGAAAGGTAAAAGCCCAGAGGCAAAAAGTATACAGGATAATTTAAGAAAAGCTGGCTAAGAAACAAGCCAAGCTAAGGTCGGCATTTACAAGTAATAACAAATCTCTGTGTGATTATTTGGGAGCCGGGTGGTGGGCCCCCAAAAGAACAAAGAGCAAAGAGAAAAAGAAACTTCACTATAGAGCCAAAAAAAAAAAATGAAATCAGTGTATCAAAGAGATACCTACATCTCCTTGGTTATTGTAGCAGCACTCAGAACTGCCAAATATAAAACCAACAAAGATGCTCACCAGTGCACAAGTGAATAAAACAAAATGTGGTATAGATGCACGATGGGGTACTATTCATCCATTAAAGAGGAAATGTTATTTGTATCAAGGTAGAGCTGAAGGCCTTCATGTTAAATTTAGTAAGCCAGACATAAAAGGACACATGTTGCATGTTCTCATTTGTAGAAATTTAAAAATTCATGATATAATAGAGAACAGAGCATTGACAACAGAGACTGTGAATGGAAAAGGGGTTTAGGACAAGGACACCAAAACACAGCTAAGTAGAAACTAACAGTTCTGATCACCATGGCCTATAACCTATGATGTAGTTCAAAGCAACAACAGATCTTTGAAGGTCAGCACATGGAGATGGTTCGTGTTTGAATAGATGGAAATGCTAGCTGCCTTAATTTGCTCCTTATATGTTGTGTGCTTGTATTGAACTGTTAAGTTATATTTCACAAACATGTACAAACACTATGTGTCAAAATAAACAAATACCAGGGTCTGATGATACACAGCTGTGATCCCAGCATTCAGGAAGCAGAAGCAAGAGGATCAGAAGTTCAAGGTCAAACAATCTTGTTTCCAATTCAAATTTAAAAAAAAAAGATGGAAAAAAAAAGTTCAAGGTCAGCCTGGGATATTTAGCCAGACTTTGTCTCAAAAAATGACCAATGACAAATAGTCTCCAACTTACTGACAGTTGGATCTATGATTTTTTTTTTTTTTTAATTTTTGCAGTGGTGTTGAAAGGTTCAGGCTTTGACGCTGATCGGCTCTACCTCTTTAAGAGACAGACCCCGCCCCCTGACAATACTCAGGGCATGCGCAAGAAAATGTGCTACGTCATCGCCCCGTCACCCATGATGACTCTGGACATGTGTGGAACCTCAGTGCGCATGCGCAGTCTTCCCTTTAAAAGCTCCAACCTCTCTCTCGCTCTCTCTCTCTACTCTCTCTGTTTCTTTCTTGGCTCTCTATGGCGACCGGCCATGGTGGTCAGCCATTACCCCTGTTCCTCTTCTCTCTTAGTCTCCCTACTCTGCCAGGCCCGTATAATAAACTAGCTAACATGTCTCATCTTAAAGTTTTCTCTTTGCCTCTTTTTAAATAAAAACATAACAGGTGTGAAAAGAGTATGCATTCTGTAAAAACTGCATAGCTGGACATCTAACCACTAAGTCATCATGCTCAGAAGACATGGGGGGGTCTGAGAATGAGTCGGAAGATCCCAAACAATCCCCGTATATAGAGGGAAAAAGTAATAAAAAATAAATCTGATAGGAGCTATAGCACAGAATCGCTGTGTGCTTGGAGCAAACACATAACTCCCTTCACTCCAATCTATAAAGTAGGAAGCACTTGACTAGCACAAGCTAAATGTGAAAATAAAATAATATCCTACAATCAAAAAGGAAAGTATATTAGTTGGGGTTGCTCTCCACTGCCTAACAACAGAGATTAAAGTAGATGTTGGCATGAGATGGACTTTTGCTTGGTTCACACATTTCACACATGCCAAAGGAAGGCAGTCATGGACGGCGATGCCTTAACAGTGTCACCAGGGTCCAAATGTCTGTTTCTCCATAATGCTCAGCACAAGCTTCCTTCCTCAAGGATGTCTCATTTCCATTCATTTTTAATTAGCATGTATTAAGTAGACAAAATAATGAGTTTTGTACTTCATAGCATGTCTACAATATACATTGGTTATATTTACCCGCCACTGTTACTATCTCTTGTCCCCTCATCCCACTAGTGCCCTGAAGCTTATATTATAATCTAAGATGGCTGCCTCAACACCAGTCTTTACTGTTTTCCCAGGAAAATAAAAGGATGGAGTTGAGGAACAGGGAAGTCTGCATTCACTGACCATTCTTCCTTTGAAAATGCTTTCCCAGAATTCTCACCCAATGGCTTCTTAATGTTTCATTGGCTAGAACCAAATCACAGACAATGTCCAGCAGCGAACCCATTAGTGAATGATCTCCTTACTGATCACATTGCCATCCAAATGACATCAGAGTTCCAGCACTAAATCAAAAGAAGTCCCGGATGCTGGTTAGACAACCAGCAATCTGATCATGGAAAGGAACTAAATTTTATTATGCACCAGCTTCCTGCCAGATCCTCCTCATAAATTTCTCACTTAATCCAAATAATAAACCAAAAAGAGCTCAAAGTCATCATTACATTTACAGATAAGGAAATGGGATCAAAGAGCATACACAGTACCACCCCTCAAATAGGGCAGATTTAAGCCAGACCTAACTTTAAAATTGGAACTCTCTCCACCATACTGTTTTCTCTAAGGAAAAAGTCCTTTGTGACTGTTTCCAGAGCTGTGTATGTCTTTAAATCCCCTGTTGTGCTGAGGTGCTTCGGTAATTTCTCTAGAGAGAACAAGGAGCTGACTTAGATTAGTCTGTGAAGTCTGCGACATTAAAACTGCAGGCCATTTCAGCTGGTGGAGCAGGAGCAATGTCAGCACACAGGTCCCCGTGACAGACATGTCAGTGTTTGCAAAGCATTTCCTGGCCTCTCTCACAAGCAATTAGGATAAACAGACACCAAAGGTAATTTCTGCAGAAAGCTGTCCCTGGCTGAGCACTCCAGCCCGCATGCTCCAGCCCGTGCCCTGAAGCCATCGCTGTTGATGATAGAAAAAAGGGGGGTGGGGGTTGCTCTTCCTGTTTCCTCCCTGGGACAGTGTGGCCACAAACACAACGAAGCTTTGTTCAAAACCGGCAGCTCTACTGGCACCCTGGGTCCATTCCAGAAACCCAAGTGTTGGAAGACAAAAGAGGCGCAAAGCAAAGAAGGAAACAGAAATATCCCATCGGCTGCAAACACAGAGGCATAAATGGCTATTGTAGCACTTGTTGGTGTACAGTGGCCTCTCCAGGTAGATGTAGAGTCCCAGCACACTTTCTCTTGACAGCCATCATTTCCTTTAGAAGACCAAGCCTGGGTGGTGGTGATGGCCACACCTTTAATGCCGGCACTCCGGAGGCAGAAGCAGGTAGATCTCTGAGTTTGAGGCCAGCCTGGTCTAAGAGCAAGTCCCCAGGACAGCCAGGACTACACAGAGAAACCTTGTCAGAAAAGAAAGGAGGGGGAGGAAGAAGACTGAGCCATTCATCTCACTTCACAGATGTCAAATGGGAATGGGGACGGCACAGCTCCAGAATGGCTGGAAGGGGCCACTCTCACCTTATACATAGTTCCTTTGGATTCTAGCTAAGTTTTTAATACACTTCAATTCCCACCACTCAGCACCATCCAGCGGCTCACAAGAGCCTGTTACCCTAGCTCCATGGAAACTAACGTCATCTCCGTGGGCTTGTCAGTGGGAGAATCAGGGAAGAGTAAGTTTTGAAAGATGGCGTGATGTCAGAGGAACTTCAGAAAATGCCCCGGGGTCTTTCATAATCTTACTGCTGCTCTTAGACCCAGTGACAGGTTCTGCCTTGGACACCCAACTGTGGCAATGGCTACTTCAGTGGAGCAAGAAGTTTTCATGGCCATGTTGAGCTCACCTTGTGTGCTTTGTTCTAGGTGTTTCACTCCTAAGAAGGCTAGTGTGGCAGCTTTGGAAGACAAGAATGTAACTTGTTTGTGAGGACACAAAGTCTCTCTTCATGCTGGATAGAGTCATTATTTGGAAGAACTGATGGACATCCACTCTCCTACAACAGCATTGCTGTATGGATGCTATACCGATTTTGAGAACTTCACACTAAAAGCCAGTCTTCCAATTCATTCTCAGGATATATTTATCAGAAAGGAAAGGTAGAAGGGTCCCTATCTAGTACCATGCTGTTTGATTTACAGTAGTTAGTCACAGGGAATATGATTCTCTATCCCTACACCTGCCTTGCACCCAATGAGCATGAGGGTGAGCCACAGAGTTTCATTAAAATCTGTTCATTCAAGTAGCTAGAGTCTAAGAACTGAGGAGGGCCATGAGGGCTCTAGCTAGGTTCTGGCACCAGACATGAGGACACTTTGGGCTTCCAGCCCTTGTAGAGCATTCAGTTTAACACTTAGTCAACAACAAGGAAATCAGAAGCTTGGTTCACCAACAGGGACCAGCAGGAAATGGTTTTATCAACATTGCCTAAGAATGAATGCAGAAGGAACTCTGTGATCCTTTGCATCACACTTTCTCACCAGGAGAACTGTTTGTAGGCCAGCAGGATGGCTTGGCAGGTAAAGATGCTTGCCACCAAGCCTGAGTCCTCTCCCTGGAACCCACATGGTGTGAAGAGAAAACCAACTTGTTCAAGATGCCCTCTGACTCCTACATAACTCCCATGGCATGTATACACCAGACACACACACACACACACACACACACACACACACACACCACCACCACCACCACCACCACCACCACCACCACCGGGGAATGAACATAGGAAAATCCCTAAATTAAAGGGGAAAAAAAAAAAAGCTCCACAGACCTCCAGTTAGGAAAATTTCTGTGCTCAGGAGCTCACATGATCACATTTTTCAGTGATTAGCACACAGATTCTCAGATAGGTGTTATTTACATTATAGAAACTGGTTCCAGAATCAATATGGATTGTTACTACCTTATCTCACCCCAGAAAGGAAAAACAATGAAGAATGTTGTAAGCTGTGCCTGGGAGGTGAGAGGTGCACATGTTCAAGACCGATGCAAAATGAGCACAGTCCCAGGACAGCATCCATCAGACCTCACTTAGAGGAGCCAGTTCTCCCAGCATGAGAAAGCATGTCAGAGAAAGGGCACAGTAGGGAGGTAAGACTGGGGAACATTACTGGTTTCCTTGCTGTCTGCTTGCATCCCACCTAGGAAAGCCATCAGGAAGCTAAGACCCATTCAAATTTGCGTGAGTCTATGGCCTTCCATGAGAGAACAAATTTGATCCTGGCTGAGTTGTAAACTCTCATCTTTAAGTTATAAATGACACATAGAAAAATATAAAGAAAGAACAACCCACAATAGGCATAAATCATATGAAATGAGCATGTACCTAAAGCTCCTGAAGTCAGGTGGCAACAACAGACTCAGCAGTAAAGTGGATCAGTCCAATCCAAAATACCAGCCTGACCGATGAAGTAGGAAAGTTGATAAGACAGAATAATGGGGTACGGTGAAAAGAGGGTACGGGGGGGCAAAAAGCACTGAACTTGAGTGAATGGGCAAATTATTTTTAGCAGAAATGAAGAAATCTGAAAGGCGCCAGGAGAAATCCAAGTTAGACCTAGGTATCAAAGTCACGCTGACCAATAGAAACTGGAGATTCAAGGCAAGTGTGTCCTACTATTCTAAACAATAAGCACAAAAGGGATGCCACCCAAGGCATCAGCAGCAGGGTACATGTGAGCATGATTTTAAGGACAAGGGAAAACCAATCACGCATACCAGTGGTGGCAGGTCAGAGGCTCACACAGGAATGCCAGAGGGACAGGTGACCTCACAGCCACAGAGCAATTGCCAAACAGCCCTCTGCCCCCCCCCACCTGCTATCAGGGCTGATTAGACATAAATGTCTGAAACATGCCTGGATTTTCTCACTGAAAAGAGTAACAGAAACACAAGCCATTGTGATAAGCAACACATGCATATGAAACAAAGGTTGGCTAGTGCAGTTCCAGAAGTGAAGGTTGATCTTTACAGGAAATGACTCAAATGTCCCCATGGACCTATTGAAATTCATGTTTCACAGACTTGAGTACAATAGGCCATCAGCATGAACTTGAGACACAGGAAACTTGATTATGAACATAGCTCTGCCATTCTCTTTAGGGAACCTAGGACAAGCCCCTGAGCTTCTGGGCCCTATTTTCTTAGCTGAGGAAAAACAGAAAACCTCCCCGGCCTGCCATATAGGGGATTGGGGAGATGAAGCTGCTTTCTGAGTTAAAGGGCTCTGCTCCTTCGGTTAGACCACTGGGGAAAATAAAATTGCATTGTCAGTGGTCTCAGAAACCTGAAATGTAAACTAATTTAAGCCTTCTGCACTGTTATTTTGCATTAAAGTTGTATGGAAGTCTACTGTGTGAAACACAGAAAAGAGTTCACATAGTAACAAACTAGAGGGCTGCTGCTCCTACTTTTCGGAGGGAACCACACAGCTCTTCACTTTTGATTAATTTACTGAATCCATCTGCTCTTAAGCCTGATTAAGAACAGTGGTACAAACACCAGTGAAATATTAGATGAATCACAGAGGTTGGTGAAAATCTCAGTCCTTCCCTCTGGGAAGGACCCTTTAAAATTTTAAAGTCTGGTCACAAGTCACAAGAAAATCAATTTGGTATTGACCAGGAAGCTTCCTCCCTGGTGGTTAGCTTTCATAGTCTAGAATGGTGCTATTGCAGGATGCTAGGACCAGAGTCATTAACAGTCTTACCCAGTTGTGAAACCTGTGGGCTACAATAACAGCTGATGTAGCAAGATATGCCCGTGGGTACAATAGTGTCACAAATGCTATGGGGTTAGCCAACCACTTTCTGCTTGAATTTAAAAGGGATCCCTGGCACTGTAAATCTGGCCAACAACCCATATTTGGGGAGTTCATGCCAGGAGTAAGCTTTCTGGTATTTTTTCTAAATGGACATAACAGCTAACTGCCTTCTGGATCCATAGCTCTCTACTCATATATCAGTGCAGCTCTCAGTCTTAATCAGAGAATATTTGTGTGTATGGAATGGATGATGGTGAGCATAGAAACTCACACTGGTCAAAGTGCAGAGAATGTCATTGGAGTGCTCAGCCACAAAATAAATAAATAAATAAATAAATAAATAAATAAATAAATAAATAAAATCTATATCACACCTCTTCCCTTAAGGTTCAAGGACTATCAAGGAAGAGAGAATAGAAAGATTACAAGGGCCAGAGTTCTGGGAGAACCAGAGAAAAACAGTGTCTTCTGGATATTATAGGACCTCTGTATTCATGAACTCACAGCAGCTATAGTTGCCTGTATGAGATCAAGCCAACCAACATTCCAGCAGCGAGGGATGGGGATCTATGAGCCCTCACCCCTAATTAAGAAGCTATTGACAGTCACGGATTTCTGGGAGCGGGACAGTCAGTTTTCTTTAAGGGTGTGGCCCATGGTAGGTCTGCCAGACTCCAGTGAATGGCCCCATACCCATGAATATAGGAGCAGCAAAATTGGACTAAGCAGGTTAGTA
The DNA here is from genome assembly GCF_003668045.3 of Cricetulus griseus. Classification (NCBI taxonomy): domain Eukaryota; kingdom Metazoa; phylum Chordata; class Mammalia; order Rodentia; family Cricetidae; genus Cricetulus; species Cricetulus griseus. The sequence continues at coordinate 329,237,524 of NC_048595.1, forward strand.
AACAGATAATGAGGAGAGAGAGAGAGACAGAGACAGAGACAGAGACAGAGACACAGAGAGAACCGAAGAATGGATAGAGAAAATGTGGTACATTTACACAATGGAGTACTACTCAGCAGAAAAAACAATGGAATCTTGAAATTTGCAGGAAAATGGATGGAACTCGAAGAACCATTCTGAGAGAGGTAACCCGATCACAAAAAGACAACATGATATGTACTCAATCATATGTGGATTTTAGACACAGAGTAAAGGATTACCAGCCTACAATCCACACCCCAGAGATGCTAGTAAACAAGGAGGACCCTAAAAGAGACAAACATTGTCCCCTGGAGAAGAGGAAAGGGTCAAGATCCCCTGTGCAAGTTGAGAGCATGGGAAGAGGGGGGAGGGAGCTACGAGAATGAGAAGGGAAGAAGAGGAAGGATGCAGATATCATGAGGGAGCAGAAAGGTTGAGTCAGGGGAAGAATAGAAGAAAGGGTATGTGACAGGTTGGGTTTTAGTTGGGGGGGTGTTGGGGGAGGATGGGAGAGAGAAGGGAACTGGGATTGTCATGTAAAACAATCTTGTTTCTAATTCAAATTTTAAAAATGATAAAAAAAAACAAATACAGAGCAGACTGTTTGACATCATGTCCATTAGCAACAATAACAGAAACATGGTTTCTTAATGGGGATATTTGGTGACTAGAAAAAAAAAGAAAATAGAAAAATCAACACTTCTTTAAAGTTTAAAGAGTTGATAGCTTTTGTATCTAGAGAAACTTGAAGGTGAAGTGAGTTAGGAGAAGTGTAGAAATTAGGCTAGAAGAATATTCTTCTTCCCACAGAAAATTCTCTAGTTCATAAACCCACCTCTTTAGTTGAGTTCGAATACATTAAACAAATAGAAAAGACTGTGACTTCCAGACTCTGATTTTGAGAATATGATCACACAAATCTGTAAGGTCACATTTGGTTCACAGGACAGAGAGTAAATGGTCTCTTCTTGACCTTCTCAGGTCCTCCAGCTAGATGTTCCCTAGTGTATCTTTACGCTCCACTACAAGTAAACTGCCTTCATATCTCCTCCAAATAACACTTCAGAATTCAGAAAAGGAAATCATTTACTTCAGAACATCTAGAGGTTAATTAGTAAAGTCTGCATTTATATCCAGATGTGTCCAGTCCAAGGATTATTTTTTAGCACCTCATGTTCAGCCTGGCACTTTATGTATGGCAAAAACATGACAAGATGGTGTAAGCCCACTTCTTTCTCTCTCCATGTGAACAAGGAAACAGCTCCATGGGATTCTCTGTCTCATGAGATGGTGTGAAACCCTCTGTGGACTGGACCATGACCCCAAGGCTAATATGGCAGAGGCTCATCACTATGCAGTACAGATGTCTTCTGTTTCCAGAAGAGTGTAGACATCAACAGAAGTTCAGGCCAGCATCCACCTCCTTCCCAAAGTTCATTCTCTACTAACCTTACATTGTTATTCTTGCTGGGTTTTTTTGCTGTATTATTATCATCATCATTATTTTCCAAGCTCATGGGTAATCAATGCTTCTATTGGGTCTACTCATAAAATGACCTCACAGTTGTTTTGGCTAAGACTGCTTGTATTTACTACCTAATTCTACCTCTGTCTTTATGCCCAGAGGCCTCAGCACCAGAAGGCTTTCACAAGCCTAATAAACAATTATGTGCAATATTTATTACAATCCATTCCTATTATATCATGTGTCAATAAAATCAAGAGAAAAAAGAGAAGGTTAATTCCTTTCACAGAGCATGTATCCTATACTATGACGTGTTTCATACTAGGCAAGAGTCAAATGGATTTCCACTTTTTAAGACCTTTCTCCCCCAGCTCCAATAAAGCCTTCCTAACATAAAAACTCTTTGAAGGTTTCTTTCCCTCTTATTGGTTATGTGAGTCTTTCTCAATACAAGTGTGAGTCTGGACCCATGCTGCTAAAAAGTCGAAGGAAAAGTTCCTCTCTCTTAACGGAGCACATCATTTCCCATCCACAGTTGAAAGGCACACTTGAACAACCGCCTTGGCATCTATTCTGTCTGATTTCACCCAGTCAGGTTCCACACTTTCCCTTGTCTCCAACAGAGAACTTTTGCTCAGCCTTTCCTTTAGTCCCTTTCCTTTCAGAGAATTTGATAAAAGCATGAAAGCAAATGCTTGTCTAGTGATGTCCTGCACCTGCCTTCTGGCTTGCACAGAGTTTTCACACATAGTGCCTGATTTCACTTTTGTATCCTTGCAAACACAGCAAGGTAAATATTACTAGTGATATCCCAGATGGAGAAACTGAGTCACAAAAGAATTATAATTCTGTGTCCCAAATCGCACACTGCTGTAAAGCGTGCAATCCAGTCATGGCATAGCAGACATGTCCTAACAGAGCCTTTCTCTTCCTTGAGTTAGTAATAGAACCATCAGCTTTTAGCTGGGTACATGATCACCAAGGAAAAAGCTATGCCCAGCTTCTCCTGTAGCTATATGTGACCCTATCACTGAGCTTTGTATCAAAGTGTTTCAGAGAAGATGCACACACTGCTTCTAAGAAGAGCCCATGGGCACTGGGAGCACTTCCTTCATCCCTTTCTTCTTGTTACTGGCTAGAATGTGTACATGATGGTAGTATCAGGGGTAACCATCTAGGACTACAAAGAGATCATGAAAATCCTCTATGGCAGTGCAACAAGATAAAAGGAAGTTGGGTGCCTGCAGGCTTGTATGGCATAAAATGATCATATAACCCTGGACTGCCTATCCTGACACTAACAGGAAAAAGAACATGGCAGAAAAGAAGGAAAAAAGCTTCTTCCTGTGTAAACTTCTGCTCTTTTAACTTATGTAACAGTCAAACTTTATCTTAACAAGTAATTTTAACTGAAAGGTAGTTTGATTCCTGTACACACACCACTGGAGATAGACAACTATAAGGAGAAGTGAACTCACTAAATGAGCTGAAAGGTGACCTAGAAAACCAAAAGACTTAGGAAAACTGGGTGAAACATCTGGGGTATGACATGGCCTTTTGATTTGTTAACTTATATGGAAACTAATTTTTCTAAGTCTCTTGGCTAGAGAAGTAACTATGTTAACACACACACAACACACATTAAAATGAATGTCCTGGCCTCTAAAATGTAATCTTCATTAAGAAGCAATGTCAGAGGAAAGAAATCATGGAGGTGGAAATATAATTTTGATGCTATACCTTGGAGGCAGTCCTGTTCAGGTACCAAATCCTGAATTTAAGACCTATATGGTCCTTCCGTTCACTGATGCAGCCTCATTGGAGGCTCTCACCTTCTATCCTTGGTCTGGGCTGGAATTCACATAACCAGTGCCCACCAGGACTGATGTATGCCAGAAGAACAAGACCACCTCAACTTTACCTGCTCAAGTTGGAGAACGTGCAAGAAAGTCACTTCCAAGGCTTGATCTACTCCATGACCAGGCTCAGCACCAGAAACTTGGTAAAGACCTAAGAACTCCATATGGGAAGCATGCTTCTTGACTGTACACAATGTGATCAGCTGCTGCAGACTCCTATTGCCATGACTTCCCACTATGATGGACTGAACCCTCCAGCCATGAGCTCAAATAAAAACTTTACGCCACCCTCATGCACACACCAGACATCATTCTCTTGCCATATCTTCTACGCCTTTTATTTCTCAGACCCATTTTAAGTTCAGCCAAGGTTTGCTTTCTTCCAAGCCACTCTCTCTCTTTCTCTCTCTCTCTCTCTCTCTCTCTCTCTCTCTCTCTCTCTCTCCTCTCTCTCTTTCGTGTGTGTGTGTGTGTGTGTGTGTGTGTGTGTGTGTGTGTGTGTGTGTGTGGTGTGTTCTCAGTCTTAGTTCTAACTCTCTTGCTGCTCTTACATCAACATCCAGCTGTCTGTGACCATGCCCCTATCTACTTGTTTCTTTTCCTACTCACATTCATTCTTATCTCAAAATTCCCCTCTATGCCCCGAGAGCAATTTTCAGTAGTGCCAAGAATATTCTGTTTTGGACCTCTTCCCTTTAAAACATTTCACTTTTTTCCTATCGTTGCATAAATCCTTGAGGCTATGGATACCTGAGCTAACCTCCCACCAAAACCAAAAAAAGTATAAATGTTATGGAAATAAATCTGTAACTATGAAAAAGAGGTCAAGTGGCCAGTTTGTTGTAGGCTTGTTCTTAACATTACAAAAATCTTCTGTTAGCATCTTTGGCTCCCTGATATTATTTTAAAATAGGTCACTGAAGCCCGGGGAAATGACTCAGTTTTGAAGGACTTGCTGCACGAGTAAGAGGACCTGAGTCTGGAGTCACATAAACACTAAATGTTCACAACAGCCTGCCAGTAATCCCAGCTTTGGTAGGTCGAGGCAGAGAATACTGGAGCACACTCCTTTATGAAACTAGCTGGATCTGATCTGCCAGTTCTGGGCTTGACTGAAAGACCTTGCATCAAACAAGATTGAAGAACAATCAAGGAACATGTTCAATATCAATCTTGGGCCTTCACACATATGAGTTTACATGTGCATGTACACCTGTATACACACATGTAAACACAAATACACACATACACGTATATCACACACAAAGAAAGAAGAGAGAAATAGATTTTCATAAGAATCCTCCAGGCTATAGACAAAGAAAACTTGGGTCCTCAGGGTGTGAATAGTTAAACTAAGGGCAATGCTGGGACATTAGTTGGCTTTTCCTACCATGGCAAGGAAAGGAGACTTCATGGGGAATAAGGTCCCCCAAAGACACATGACTATGATTTCAGGAACTCAGAACATCTAGGGGTGTGTGTGTGTATGGGGAGAGAGAGAGAGAGAGAGAGAGAGAGAGAGAGAGAGAGAGAGAGAGAGAGTTTCTGAGACATGTTAACATATGAATGAATTCCATGAAAATCCTGGGCATGATTAAAAAACAAATAATGATTTGCTAAGAGAAAGCAGGCTGAGCTATTGAGAACTTGTATGTTTTCTTTTCCTTTATTATTATTATTATTATTTCTTTTTTCCTATTTTTTGGAAGGATTTTGTTTTCTTTTGTTTGAGGGACAGAGTCTCATGCAAGCCAAGCTGGACTCAAAATTCTGACCCTCCTCACTCCTCTAACAAGTGCCAAGACTATAAATGTGCCACCACGCTTAGTTCTGGTAACTTTCTTGGAAAGAAGGAACTTGTTCCAGTTTTTTGTTTGTTTGTTTGTTTGTTTGTTTTTTAGTAATACAGAACAAAAACATAAGAAAAATGCTTTATGTATTGTTAAGAGTCCAGTTAAAATTATTTATCAGACATTCTCATGATATTGTGTTTCTATAAATAAGTTTATATTCATTATATGGATTGTCCTTATTTATATTAATCTGAATTTTTGGAGATTCAGTTAATGAAGATGTTTCTTAATTCTACCTACAACAAAAGGCTAGAAGTTCTTTTCCCATCTCATTTCCAAATGCTTTGAAAGTTGGGTTTTGGATAGCATGGCTACTCACCAGCCCTTTGCTGGGGCTATGGATAGTTCCACGTGAGGCTACTAAAATGAAAATTTACCTCAGGGAACTTGGAAGCTTCCAGGAGCCACATGACTTTGGAACTGTATATGTTTGAGGTTTATTTTCGGTTTTGCTTATTTGCTTACTTGATAATATTTAGACAAAACTGAAAAAGTCAAGTGCTAGGTATGTAGCTGAGCTGGAGGAATGCTTTCCCAGCACGCATGGAGGCATGGGTTCAATCCCCAGCACAGAATCAATAGAATATAGCAGTGCCATTCAAGCACTGAAGAGGAACAGGTGAGAGGATAAAAAGTTGAAAGTTGTCCTCAACCACATAGTGAGTCTGAGGCCAGTCTGGGTCACATGAGACCCTAAATAAATAAATCCCAAAAAGAAAATGAAAGAGGAAAACTAACAAAGGAGAGTAGAAGACAGCTGTCTGAAACAAAGGGAAGGCTACTTCCAAATTCATTCTATGCATGCACACTTGAGGTCTTGGTACTTCCGTCTTCTTGACTTTAATTAAATTATGTCATACAAGAATCTGTTTCTACAGATGACTTTAACAACGGTGAGCTCTTGGTCCCCAGATTGATAGCTGGGAAACAAGCATGGGACTCTTCTAGACCCCATGAACATGGGTGTCAGTGAGATGACCTCGGAAGTCTATGGGGCCTCTTGTAGTAGATCAGTACTTATCCCTAGCATAGGAATAGACTTTGGGAGCTAATTCCACATAGAGGGATACTCTCTCATCTTAGACACACGGGGGGGGTGATGGGGGGGCGCGGGCCGCACACCCTATCCCAAAGGATATGAAAGACTCTGAAGACCCCCTATGGAAGGCCTAACCTTGGGGAGCAGAAAGCTTATGGGGTAGGTAGGGTGTTAGTTGTGGGGGCAAGGAGGGGAGCAGGGGAGGAGGGGAGGGAGAAGGAACTGGGATTGACATGTAAAACAATCTTGTTTCTAATTCAAATTAAAAATGGAGAGAAAAATTTTAACAAAAAAAAAATCTGTTTCTAGATGGAAGCAGATACAGAAATCCAATGGACCAAGCTCCTGGAGGACAATCAAAGTGAGGGAGGAGTGAAAATATTAACAAAGAGTCAAGACCATGATGGGGAAACCCACAGAATCAGCTGACTCGAGCTAGTGAGAGATCACTGACTCAGGTCTGACAAATGGGGAACCTGCATAAGACCAAACTAGACTCCCTTAATATAGGTGACAAAGGTGTGACTGGGATAATATATGAGGCCACTGGCAGAGGGTCCAAGACCTAACACTAATGCACAAACTGACTTAGTGGAGCCCATTCTATATGGAGAGATACCATGCCCAGCCTAGACACAGGAGTGTGGGGATGGAGAGGTGCCTTGGTCCTGTCTCAACGAGATGATGGGACAGACTTAGAAGACTTCCTAGGGGAGGCCTTACCCTCTCTGTGGAGCAGATGGGAGGAGCAGGGAATGGAGGGAGTGGGAGGAAAGGAGGGAGGGGGAACTGGGATTGGAATATAAAAATAAATTAATAAAAAAGACAAAAAAGAATCTGTTTCTTTGAACAGACACAAGATTTCATTAATCACAAAAGAGCAATAAAATATTGCCATGTCTTATGAAATCCAAATATACTTTCATCATAGCTGAGCTAAACAGTCTAGACCACTTATTATCAGAAACCAATCAAAGAAACTCCTGGAAGGAATAAACCCTTCACATGGCTTCAGTCCCACCTCTGCTCTAAACACCCTCGCTCCTTCCACTCTCATCTTCAGCTTTATTTCCTTTGCTAACATGCTCCAAGGCTTCCCCACATCCAGTTTTTTAATATGCTATTGTTTCTACCTGGAACACTCATAATACTTATTTGAACTTTCTTCGTGTTTCAGATCTCATACCAGTATCACTTCCTTCAGGAAGACCCTCCCAGGCCCCTTGCACACGGGATAGCTGATTGTTTGAACAGCAGATCAACACAAGGCAGCCTACACAGGCTGACCGTCAAAGTTAGCCACACAAGCACAAATAGCAACCATTACGAAGTCCAAGATCAAGGAAATTTTTCAATCCTTGACATTAAAATCAAGTATCCATTAAGAAAATTAGGCCATAAAAAATCAAACAAGAAATGAAGTTTTAACCACCACCACCCCAAAGCAAAACAAAACAACAAAAAAAAATGATCAGCCATAACTCACTATAAGGAAAGCCCAAGAAGCTATACGTGAGACATTTTGAATTGTTCTTGGTTGACTTCCAAAACACCACGTAGGAGGCTTGGCGTGTGGAAGCAGAGATGATGGACTGAAAATAGAAAATGTGTGCGTAAGACTTGGATCAGAAAGAAAGGCAAGTAAGTGAAACCTTTGGAAAAGCAATTTTCAGAAGGACTAGAAGGGGCTTATATGGGTTCAAAAGTACTGAAATGGAAATAAAAGAAAGGTCTAAAATAAGAGGGCAACCGACTTAGTGAGCAGTCACTACATGCCTGGCAATGTAGCTCATCAAAAGCATCACTTCATTTAGTCCCTCCCAAAAGGTAGGCACCCTTAGGCTCTCATTTAGAAAAGAGGAGACTCAGGTTTGAAATAGTGAAGAAATTTTCCCCAAATCATCATAGTATGACAACTGGTATTAAAAGCCATATTTTGGGAATATAAACTCTTAAACTCACTGGACCATAAATTACCCAAATCAAAACCTTTTGCCCTGCTTCTACCATCTGTACTTGAATATCTTCCCCTTTAGTGTCATTATCAACCATTAGCGACATTGTAACCATTCTCTAAGGTATCTGGGTGAAAATGTCAGACTACATTTAAGTTGGGTTCTGCATAGCAGTTGCAGGATGTTCCACAGATAAAATGCAGAGAAAAGCCTCAAAGAGAGATAAATCAGTGCCCCCATATACAGCTTTCTGTCAAGGTCCAAAAGGATAGTAAAACTGTTGGTAGGCACTTTATCACTAAGACATATCTATAACAATAGGATGATACAATTGTAAAGGCATATATATATATATATATATATATATATATATATATATATATAATACCTATGTTATATTATATAATATAAACATAAATATAATATATATTAATTCTGCACACTTGGCACTATGCTTTCATGTGCTCATATTCACAAACGTGAGCCCAAAAGCTCAGAAAACCATGTAGCTGTACACATCCCAGTGCTAACAGAATGATTTACAGGAGGAGAGTGGAATTACAAGTGGGGATGGAGGGCAGCTATTCCTTCTTCAACTACACTCTGGAATATTCATCAATTTTACATGCCAGTTACATCATGGTTTAACTTAGAAAAGAAATCATACAGGCCATCGGAGTCATTCTAATACAGCCATGGCAGGTAGCTCCCCTTTCCCCCATCTCCACTATTGGGGTGTCTTCTGGTACTTCCCATTGGATGCTAAATTCCATCTGTGAGCATTTGCTTCAATTTTGATTGATGTCTCCCTCCTATGTTTTCTTCAATGTATTGCTACTTCTTTGATTATAACCACTAAGACCACATTTAATTTGACCACAATAAATATTATTGCTTAACAGTTCCTAGAATACTTCAGAGCACTACTGTCTCTTGGACCACAAGAACTTAAACAAGGCCCCAAGGATGTGTGTCCTCAGATGGGTGTCCTATACCAATGGTGAAAACTGTCCTGTCTAGATCATTAAATTTCACATCATAGACCCCAAATCATTGGTAACTCATCTGTCCCCCCTTTTCAGAACTGATTGGTACAACCAAGTTTCCCAATTCAGTTAAAAAGTTTTGTGACACAGGAATGAAAGATGTTCTTGAAATGTTACCTATCTTATGGGAACAGCAGCCCTGGAAAAGTGACCTTTGAGCCCAACCAGCCCGGGCCTGGATGGCCAGCCTGGCCCTTAGGGTTCAGGCCCACACTCACAGGAGGCTGACAAAGGACTTGCCTTCTGCATCCCACTGCAACTGTGTGCTTCCTGTTTCACTGGTGCAATACTCAGGACTTCTGGAAGGAAGACAAATAGCAGTGGGGCTCATCTCAGATAGGGAATGGAGGTAGGATATCTAAGGTTAGACACAGGGAGGGATAGTGGCTTTGGGGCCAGACAGAGCCACATGTGACCTCAGCCTGGCCTCAGTGTTCATGTGAGCCCAGATAAGTTACCTAGTCAATTTGAGTCATGTGACTTTCTCACAGGTCAATAATAGGGTCAGCCTAATAGAGGTTTCCATAAAGCATGGAGATATGATGTAAAATGTCTTTTACAGTGGCTAAGGTACAGTGAGTATGCAATGCATTTGCAAATAACAGAAGACTTGTTTTCACTCATTTTTAAAAAAAACGTGCTCCCCATTAAGACCCTGCTGTTTCTGTGGTCTCTTTTTTCATTGACCCCACTTCTCCCAACCATCTACCTTGAGAGTCAAGTATAACCTGATATCAGTTGTCACTTTGCATGAATAAGGTACAGGCTGGGATCTGTGTCTCCATAATTAGTGGAAGCCAGGACTCTCTCTTCCTGCCAAAGAGGAAAGTCAGTGCCTGAACCATAGCCATCTTGAACTGTTCTCCCCTCAAAGTGTTTTTCTCATTGTTCTTACCATTTATTAAAATCCACTTAAAAAGCCACTGACAAGAGCCAGTGAAGCTTATGGGTACAATACAGGCCTGTGGCTATCCCTGCCCTAGGCAGCATATGCATTCTCTCCTCCATTCTTTTGCAAAAGTGTTTGCAAAAGTGTTTGCTGCATCCATGGTCCAGAATGTATTTTTAATTTGTTTTCCTTTAATATCCTCTACATACTCCTACCTCCATCAAAGATGGACATCCTTCTGTGGAGCAGTAAAGGGACATCTGCTAGCAGGCATCAATGACAGAATGCTAACATCTTGTTGTCAAACCATGTCAGTATCAATGACATAGTAACATAAAAACAAGTCTTTAAGTCATTTGCTTTGAGATGCATTTCTGTCAGAAATCACACTGGGAACTTCCAGGTCAAAATAAACCAGCATTACCCCAAGATAGCTGGAATGCTGAGTGTGCAAAGCAGCCCTGTGCTAGTACAGGAGTCAGTCAGTGTCCTTGTCACCACTTCTGGTAAACAGAACCACTTATGCTTTCCAGATAATGTGTGTAAGTTCTGTGTAGACACAGCTTGAGGGTAACCCATCTTCTCTAACACAGGACTCACATGCCAGGCAAGCATAACAAAATTTGTTTTCAGAACTGGGACCTGTTCCTCATCAACTGTATTTAACGCAGCATCCCCATGCCCTGAAGATCCTCTGGCACCACAGCTAGTCCTTTAGGACTAGAGGACCAAGAACAGCAGATAGCAAGGTGTGCCTCAGAAAAGTTTTCCAGTTGAGGAAGGGCAGAAGAAGGCAAGCAAAGAGTCTCCATGATTTATATGTAAACACAACATAATTTTGTTTCCAGTAACTATGACCAGCATTCTTCCATCATACCTCCATCTCCTATTGAAGGTGAGGGTCCTGAAATTATAACCCAGATTGATTTATAATTTTCCACTCACATGCTGTCATGAAGATACATTTATCTCCATTCCATTCAGTTCATTCTAAAATTTCAAATGGTTCTTTCAGTGACAGCCTCCTCTACCCCTCTACTAAGGGGTAGAGCCAGGAGGAAGGGATAGCTACTGTATTTCCATTCCTTGACTCACTGGAGGTCATGGTTTTGTGCTCTCCTTCCTACACTTATGATAGAAAAAGCCTGGATCAGAAGACCTGAACAGGATCTTTGTCCTTTTCCAGGCAAAAGTGTTACTAGAATATGTGTGGTTAAGGGCAGGAGAGAGAGAATGGGCCTATCTGTGTGCACTGTGATTATATGTAACCATCCTGGTGTGTACATGAGCTGAGAAAAACCGAAAACTTAGCTCTGCAGGTGCTGGAAAGTCAATGTTTCTGGATGAAATTATGCTGCATGCTATCATCTATGGACATTTATGAAATGCATGACATCCCCCAATTGAATTCAGTTAATTCTAATTAAATAATACATACATACATACATACATACATACATACATACATACATACATATCGTGTGTGTGCTGAGTATCCCATTGCTCACAGTATTGTCTTCATGCAACATTAAAAAGAGAAGACAAACCGTGAGTCTGACTTCATGTAAAATATAAATAGGGTTATTTGGGAGAACTGAAGGCACTAATAATAGCATGGCATTTGCAAGGGTGGAATCTGCAAGTGGGCTATGCACATGCCCCACTTGCAAGCAACAAAACAATGAAAAGCATCATTAGCACCAATCAAAATGAAACTCATAGACTCAGAAGTATTCACTCCTGAGAAATATTTTTAAATGAAGAAAAATAAGGAGCATCCAGAAAAAAAGTTGACTTCTGGTTAACATGTCTTCCAGAGGATTGCTCAGGAGACATAATAATTGGATCTTTATTTTTTTTTATTCCTCTGGCATTATTCAATTGTGAGCTAAAAATACACCTTGAATGATTCATTGACAACTATGAGGAACATGAATCTAGATTTACATAAGATAATAATGGAGAATGTGGATATGCAAACACCAGGATGTTGGGGAAGGGGCCTTTTGGGGGCTGGAAGACAAACAAGGCAGCATCAGATAGAATCCTTTAGAAGAACTATGGAGAAAGAAGAACTAGAAAGTAAAATTTTCCTTCCAGGAAGACACTCTGGGCCCCGATTCTTGGCTTCCAACATCAGCAAGTTGGCACAGTGCAGAGCTGGCTATAAATGTCAGGGTGCTGAATGCTTTCTGGCCATGAGGCTGTTGTTACCACGGCAACAACTGCCTTCTATTTTCCGGAAGGTGGTTAATAATTAGATTGGGGGAAAAATCAAATTCTGTCCCAGACTTGACTTCAACCTACTCCTGATGCTGCTGCCATCTTGGTGCTATTACTGGAAAATCAGTCTCCTGGGAACTGATATCCAGGAAAAGACACTAGGTCTCCTGGGAACTGATATTCAAGAAAAGCTCTCCATCTCAAACATCTGAACAGGAGCAGTAGCACAGATCTCTGTGCGTCTGAGGCCACGCTGGTCAATGTAGGGAGTTCCAAGTCAGTCAACACTACAGAATGACACTCTTTTTCCAACAAAAACAAAATTAGATTCCAAACATCTGTTGAGGATCTTGGTATGTGTCTATAAGATTTGACTATCAAACCACATTGCCTGTTCTGAGTGAGTGTGCTTCACCAACCAAACCGGAAGTTAAGAAAAGTATGCTGTGTTCTCATCTGAGGCTCCTAGATTCAAATCTTCAGATATGAGTATATATCCAGAAGAAATTAGAAGAGTAAAAAGGGATCATGATTGGGCCTGAGAAGGAGCAACAGAGAGGGGAAGAGCAAGGAAGAGGTGAACCGTTGGTGGGATGGGAAAGATAGGGGGCTCTAATTAAGAGGGGGAAGGATATAAATACAGAAGAAGGAGAGAAAAGGATAAATTGACACTGATGATGTCTGACAAAATCATAAGGAAACAATCACAGATAGCACTTTTACCAATTAAGCCATCTCCTCAACCCTAGGATTCTTCTTCTCTTTGGTATTTTCAGAATCTTTCTCTTTTTTCATTTTTTTATTTAAATTAGAAACAAGCTTGTTTTACATGTCAGTCCCAGTTCCCTCCCCTCCTCTCCTGCCCCCCACCAACCCATCCATACTTTTAGAATCTTTCTAAAATTTCCATTGAGAAATCAGTTGCCTAGCCTAGATACTTCTAGTGCAGCAAAGAAATTTACATAATTCCAAAAACCACTATGGCTTCAGTACAGGAAAGAATGAACCACTCTTATTCAAACTAGGAGCAGTATCAGCAAACTTGTCCTTACAAATATGTCTTTACTAAACCAGGAGGGATGGTATTCAAAAAAATAAAAGAAGTAACAGCCATTGGTGATTACTGCAAGTACTAGGGTGACTTGCATGGCTCATGAAACTATAAACTAATGGAAACTACTACAGCCTCTATAGAAAAAACCTCAAAAAAAAAGTTAACATAGTCATTGGCTGAAGAGATGGTGTTGAAAAATACCTGCCACACAAGCAGCATGACCTGAACTCAGATCACCCACACCCACATCAGAGCAGGTCACAGTAGTGTACATCTGCAACCATAGCACTGGAAAATAAGGGACAATGGCAAGAGGATCTGCAGAGCTTGCTGGACATCTGGTCTAGGCCACCTGTGAGCTCTAAGTTCAGTGAGAGACCTTGTAGAGAGCAACAGAGGAAGAGTCCCAGAGTCAGACTCTGGCCTCATGCACACACACTTACATGTACGTACACACGTACTACATATGCATACATACAAATAAATAGTTTCAAAATTAAATGGAATCATCATACAGTACAGTAATTCCACTTCCGGATATGTATTCAAACAACCAAAAGCATGAGTTTGAACTGATAAGGTACACACCAAAACTCAAAGCAGAATGGTCTACAAGAGGCAAACCCCAAGAACCACTGACAAAAGAAAGATGTCTTAGGGTTTGTCTTGCTGTGTACAGACACCATGGCCATGGCAACTCTTATAAGGAAAACATTTAATTGGGGCTGGCGTATAGTTCAGAGGTTTAGTCCATTGTCATGGTGGGAAGCATGATAGCACCCATGGCAGACATAGTGCTGGAGAAGGAGCTGAGAGTTCTACATCCAGATCTGAAGGCAGCAGGAAAAGAGAGTGACACTGGGCGTGGCTTGAGCATCTGAAATCGCATAGCTCATCTCCAGTGATGCACTTCCTCCAACAAAGACAAACCTACTTCCAAGACCACAGCTCCTAACAATGCCTTCCCTGGTGACCAAGCATTCAAATATATGAGTCTATGGGGGCATTCTTATTCAAACTACCACCAAGTGGTGGACAATATGTGGTATAGTCATACAAGGAAATTCTTCAGCCTCAAGAAGGAATGGAATTCATACCACATGAATGAACCTTGGAGATATGATACTAAGAGAAATAAACCAGACACAAAAGCAAGTGCTATATGATTCAACTAAACTGAGGTACTTAGAATAGTCACATTCATAAAGACAAAAATTAGAGTAAACTGGGTGTGGTGGTGTATATCTATAAATCCCAGACCTTATGAGGTAGAGGCCAGAGGACCAGGAGTTCAAGAACAGCCTCAGCTACAGAACAAATTTCAGACTAGCCTGGGTTACATAACATCCTATAAAATAATCATATATATGGTTGTTGGAGACAGAAGAACAAATAATGAAGAATTACTTAATTGATACAAATTTTTACTTTGGAAAGTGAAAATATTCTGGAAATGGATGGTGGTACTGGTTGCACAATACTATATATATTCAATATCACTAAATTATGCATCTTAGAGTGGTTAGCACAATAAATTTTGTTAGACATATTCTACCACAAAGGTTTCAGTGGCTATACAAGCTAAACCAGGAGTATTATGAGCATCTTCAGACATGCCAGCTCTTGCTATGTGTCCCAGATGTCCTCTAGAATCGGTCTAAATGCCTACAGCAAAGTTAGTCCTGCTGTCATTCTACCTAATCATGATTTCCAATAAAATAAGAAAATGACAACTTTTGATATTCCATGATATTCCATCCAAATTAGGGTGACCAGATCAGCAAATAATCACTCGGATGTGAGCTGTAGATCTATAAAAATATTTATTTTAGTGTAAGTATGACCTAAACACTGCATAGGAAATTAATCCTAAAAAATGTATTTCGGTTCAAATATAACTGGACATCTTGAGTTTTATCTGTCAACACTAATACTAAGTAAAATGGTTTCCAGTAAGGGAAACATCACCATCATCATCATCATCATCATCATCATCATCATCATCATATCTGTCTCTCTCTCTCTCTCTCTCTCTCTCTCTCTCTCTCTCTCTCTGTCACACACACACACACACACACAATTTTTAAATAAAATTTTCATTAGCTGAGAATTTCATATATTCATAAAATACATTTTGATTATAGTCACCCTGTCACCCCCACTTTTTACCTAGCTTCTTCCATATCCACCTCCACCTTCCTAACCCCTCCTAATTTTATGTCCTCCTTTTGTTTTTAATAACCCCCAAACCCCCAACCCAGTTTATGCTGACCATATGCTTTTGGGTGTGTGGTCACTGAAGGGTGATCCACCTACCAGGGTTTATAACTTTAAAAAACTGATTCCCTCCCCCAGAAGCCATCAACTGGCACTTGTTCCTTAGCTAAGGCGTTCAAGAGCCATTCTCCAATCTATTCTGAAATGTTGACAGGCTTGGTCTTGTGCAAGTCTTGTGCAGGGAGCCACAGCAGCTGTAAGTTCATGAGTGTAAAGGTCCTGCCATGCTCAGGAAATACAGTTTCACTCCAGTCCTGCCTGGCCTTTGGCTCTTACCATGTTTTCAACCCTTCTCCTCAATGATCCCCTCAATGATGACGTGGACACACCCAACTGTGGCTGAATACTCCACAGACACTTTTCTATGCATTTGGCCAGTGATACGTTAAGACTCTATGTTAACCTCTGTCCATTGCACAAAGAAACTTAGGTGGTCTCAGAGCAGCACTAATTGTGAGTATAGACATGTGAATGTAGAGGGCAGTTGAATACTAGGGACACTGTCTCTTGCCTTAGGAAGGAGATGAAAAGCCTGAAACAGCTGAAGTCTACCACATTTGGATTACAATCATGCTATCAAAACAACCTAAGGCAGAGAAAAGAAAACGAAGGCCTTGTCTGGCCCCAGGCCTTGTCTCCCACTACATAGTGGTCAATATGTCTCTCAGGCCCTATACTGCAGCCCTTGTCCTCAAGCCTGGGGTTAAGCAATATTCCATTCTACCTATTAGCTTAGCTCTCAGTGGTGTCTGGAGCTGGCAGAGCCTCCTGCATTGTATCTGCCCTCCCTAATTGCTCATTAGATTTAGAGCCATCCCACTGAAAGCTATTTACCCTATCAGTTGGAGCTCTCTTATTTAAGTCTGTCTGATTCCTAGCAATGGGGAGGCCATTTTAAAACAATTACTGCTAAGTCTGTAAATACTCTCCCCAGAGTTATTAAATACGTAATACAATTATCAATAAACATTATGACAAGGACACTATAGCCTCCATTTTACACCTAAAGAACAAGGGATGAATTAGAATGATGTACAATGACATGAAAATGACATAATAAAACCCATTATTTTGTACACTAGCTTTCAAAAGAACTTATTTTCTTTGTTTTTTTTTTTTCATTTATTCACTGTAGGAGGAGAAGGCTTGTCACAGCACTCATGTGAAGCTCAGAGGACAACTTTCAAAAGTCAGTTCTCTCCTTCTACCGTGGGTTCTGAGGACAGAACTCTAGTCATCAGGCTTCACGGTGTGTGATTTTACACACTGAGCCACTGTGGCCATCGCGGGTTCAATGACTTTACTTCCTGAGCAAAAACTAATAATGTCTCCTCACTACTTGGAGGAGGAGGAATTTAAAAATCTCTTAGAGTGATATCAAGGTTCTTCTTACATCTTTTCTTCCTCCTCCTCCTCCTCCTCCTCCTCCTCCTCCTCCTCCTCCTCCTCCTCCTTCTCCTCCTGCTGGGGATTGGACTCAAGGACTCGAATACACTAAGCATATATACTGCAAATGAGCTAGAGCCCTGCCCCATCCCACATCATTCTTTCTCTCTTTTTCCTATGCCACAGCCCCACACATCCTACACCAATGCCACATTGGTATTTTCTCCACAACTGCTCATGCAACTCCTGTTCATTGCCATTCCCTCTTGGAAGGAACACAAACTTGAACCAGGGCAAGGGAATGCAAATATGTGTGTGTGGCACTGGCCAGATCATGTTTGCCTTTGTTTCTACCCCTTTAAAATTGGGGCAAAAATCACATATACTTCCTGAAAGTCTTGCAGAGTCTGAGAATACATTAAGAGCTCACAGTGCTTAGCACACTCAATTTTAGCTTCAGTCGCTGTTACTGTTGTTAATTTACCATATCTTTATCCTGTACTCAATTTGCAAGCATCTGACAAATGACACCTCCCTGTACAGAAATTTCCTCAATTGCCTTAATGGAGCCATCTCCAGATCTCCCTTCTACCTCTTGCTCAAGTTATCACATTCTCATTCTGCTCATCATTTTAATTAGCTCCTTGTATGTGTATCCTCCAAAGCCACACACACACACACACACACACACACACACACACACACACACACACACACACACACACACCACACACACAAAACCCTACCCTTTCCAACTTAGCTGAAGTCAGAGTTTCTATTGCTGTGAAAAGACACTATGACCACAGGAACTCATGAAGAAAAATGTTTAATTGGGGCTGGCTGACAGTGCAGAGATTTAGTCTATTATCATCATGGCGGGACATGAAGGCACACAGGATGTGCGCAGGCAGACATGGTGCTGGAAAAGGAGCTTAGAGTTCCACATCCAGATTCTCAGACATCAGGAAGACAAAGTATGCCACTGGGCCTGGCTTGAGCATCTGAAACTTCAAAGCCCATCCCCAGTGATACACTTCCTCCAAAAAGGCCACACCTACTCCAACAAGGCCACATCTCCAAATAATGCCATACCCTGTGAGCCTATGGGAGCCACTTTCATTCAAATCACCACATTTCCCAAGGCCATGGATGCCACCTTCTGTTTATGTAGGCTCTGGCTGAACATGTCAGATCAGAGTTGATGGTAAAACAGAACCCATGTTCAGATATGGGCTCCTCTTTACTGTGGCTCTCAGCTGTGCTTGAGGGTACAAAGGAGCTTCTCATCTTGATTTCAGTCCTGTTTCTATGGTAAATAATGAGTTCTCCCTTGTTCCTTGTTCTTGGAATTCATCCCTAACTACACTGGCCTCTCCATATTTTTTAGTTTTTTTAGAAGTGTTTTCCTAATTCCCTGAAAATTAGTTTTCCCTCAAGTTTCTCTTAAAAAATCACTGAGGCCCAATTTAAAAATGACACCACACACCTCTCTCTCTCTCTCTCTCTCTCTCTCTCTCTCTCTCTCTCTCTCTCACACACACACACACACACACACACACACACACACACACACACACACAAACACACACGATTTAAATAATATTTTTAAAAGATGATTTTCAACAGATTATACACTTGAGTCTATTGAGAACTCCCAAATTTGTAAAGTGAATATCATCTAAAAAATGTTACAGGGTCTGGAGAGATGGCTCAGCAGTTAAGAGCATTGGATATTCTTCCAGAGAACCCAGGATTGATTCCCACCATCTACATGGGGGCTCACAACTATCTGTAACTCCAATCCCAGAGGATTGGACTCCTCCTTTTAGCCTCCTCATATACCAGGCATTCCTAGAGTGCACAGACATACATGAAAGTAAAAAATCCATAATTTTTAAAAGAACAAAAAGAAATTTTACAATTTCCCCCCAAAATATTCATAACTTGAGGTCTATGGGTGAAATATTTTAGACATCAAAAGTCACACAATTGGTTCACTTTCCATTATGATACAGTAGCCAGACAAACTAATAAACTAGAGCTCAAAAGATATTCCCACATTTTGAATGAAGTTGGTGGAAACTGGGCCAAAAGGAGACCACTGTGTTTTTGTGTGGAGGCCCTGTCCTTCACCATCGTCTTTGCTCAAGCAAACCCTAAGGAGGATAAATTCAAGCTGACCCTCAGAGTTTTGCCCAAATGCCTTTTCCCTTCCTCAAGCAGGTTCACATTCAAAATAAGCTTAATTTACAGGAAGTTGAAAAAAATCATTGTTTACTCCACATTTTGCAGGGGTGTGCATACAAATATTTACTGGACATGAAAATCCAATAACCTAGCACAAACCATTTGGCTTCAGGAAAGTGAATATACAAAGAGCAGCAGATGTGTCTAACACATTCTTCGAGTTCCACACTGGGAGCCCAGGCATACCCTGGAGAGCTGGGCTGTACAGAGGTGCACAGTGCTGGGGAGAAGCATGTTTTCGTTGCTCAGTTCTGTTTCTATAGTCCCACTCTAGCACAGAGGAAAACATTAGCCTCAAACGTGAAGTGCGGTTAAAAATAGAAAGTAAATGAATAACTTGTCTTTGAGATTTCCTGAGGTGAACTTCGATCCTATCCAAAATGTTATTGTGAAATCTTCCTTTTAGCTAAAAAGAGTGAATTACTAAGTACAGCATCAGAACCTCCACAGCACCACAGCCTGGGCAGAAAGTTCTCTGCACTTCCCAGAAGACAGGGAGAACTGGACTGTGGATGCCCTGGGCTGGTGTTTCTCTGGGTCTGCAATTTGTTCTATAGTGACTGATGATTCACAGAATGGCAGAATTCTGAAATGCAATCACTTCATTTTAAAAATTAAAAATAAGTAGCAACTTTGAGGTAAGAACCCAGATCACCTCTTCCTTCATCTATGTTGTTTTCATTCGCCAGCTAGATGTGTTCATATCCTTGGCTGAAACAAAGCACTGAGCTGTAGGACCCTCAGAAAAGGCTTTGTGGAAACCCAAATATCTCAAGCAAGTTGCCTCCCCCATGAGCACTAGCAAGGCCCTGATATTACCAAGAGAAAGAATAATCCTTACTCTGAGTATAACCTCACCCCAAACATTTGTATAGGTACTGGGGTAGGAATGGCCACAGTGGGGAGACCACAGTGGCTTTAGACAGACAGTGATTTCTTCCCAGGGCCACGGAAAGAGTCTAGAGCTGCAGGTTTCCCTCTAGATGGAAATTTCACCTTTCCTTGTAGGGATAAAGCTTCCTCTGTTAGTCTGTTAGGGTTCCCATGTCAAAGTACCATCACTGGGTCGCTTAAAGACACTTATTTTCATTCAGTTCCAGAAGCAGGAAGTCCGCAACCACAGCATCAGCCAGCACTTTCTTCTGGAGCCTTCTTCTTTGCTGAGTGACATCTTCTACCTGCCTCTGTGCAACTTTGTCTTGCTATCATTTATTTATTTATAAAGCCACAAGCTGGACTAGAGACACCCTGGTGGCCTCTTAGAACTGATTTTAACCTAGTTACGTCTCTTACGACTTCATCTCCAAATACAGTCATATGCGAAGATACTGGGAGCAAGAACTGCAAGTAGCACATGAAATTGGAAGGGAAACAATTTAGTTCAAAATCTAAGAAGCAAGAAGCTCTTCCAATGGTTCATCTTCCTCGATACATCTCTAGCTTCTACAGGTGAGGATTCATACTCATGTTGATCATGCCACTGGGGTATTCATCTAAATCTAAACATATTATTGACAAATTGCCCTCTCTCTCTCTCTCTCTCTCTCTCTCTCTCTCTCTCTCTCTCTCTCTCTCTCTCACACACACACACACACACACACACACACACACACACACACAGAGACGCTCCTCATGCTACAGGAGAACTTTCTTCACTTCTGAAAGAGCAGCAAGTGATGGAAGAAGTTCTGGGGACCCACCAGGACCCACATGGCAATAAGAATGTCAAAACACCTCCCTAAGCTTTCCAGCCCTGGTTATTCAATCAAATATGGACCTAGATGTTATTATGATAGACCCTTTTTATTCATCTTGGGAACCCTAGAAAGAGAAAGACAGCCAAGCCAACATGAACATCTTACTTACAGAACCATGAGACGTTAAGTTCATATTGTTTTAAACATTTGAATCTATGATGATTTTTTTAACAGTATAATAAAGATAAGTGCTAGGGCCTTGGAAGTCAGTAGGAAAGCATCTGCCTGGTATGTGCAAGGCTATGAGTCTGATCACAGCACTACGGAATAAATAAAAAGGATAAATCCATCCTGTTACTAAGTACTCTGCCTTCATCTGTCTTGTTTGGAAATAAATTTCTCTTCCCATCACCTAAACACCCATCCTTCTGAGTGATAGTTGTTAATACAAACCACTTACTAAGTGTAACATCAGATTGA
This sequence comes from Cricetulus griseus, assembly GCF_003668045.3. Lineage (NCBI taxonomy): Eukaryota > Metazoa > Chordata > Mammalia > Rodentia > Cricetidae > Cricetulus > Cricetulus griseus. The sequence continues at coordinate 329,259,015 of NC_048595.1, forward strand.
AGCCTTGTAAAGTCACAGATCATACCTCAGAATCGATAGATACCAAACATGACACCATGTTCTTGTATCCATGGGTGTATTCTCTGCCCTGGACTGGCTCCATAGCTAAGGGAGGGGTTACAAATCCTATAATCATCACCATCACAATAATAATAATAACAATAACAATAATAACAATTCATATTCTACCCTACAGGTAGATCTTGAAGCTGATCACATAAGGAAATGCTCAGACCTGCCTCACTGCTTTTTACAGTCATGATTCTTTTGACCTCACATCCCACTTGAAAACAACATTGCCATGAACTCATTTTTAAAGCACTGCTCAGAAACAAAAGAAGTGAGAGTTTGGAAAACCCATACCATCAAATAGATAAAAATAGCAATGAGGAAAGAACAGCCCAAGCTTCAGGCAAGAGACTCCAGAGAAAACAGTAGAAGAACATGGCCCCATTTTGCCACCACAGCCCCAGCAGAGAGAATGTTCCAGCCCCAGGGCATGCTTTCCTCAGTCCTCAATCTGTGTTTGCAACTTTGAAGAACAGGGCTTGACTTGAAGAGGCCTTAAAATAGGTAATAAGCTCCCATAATTCTAACCATTCTAAACACTATCCCCACATCCAGATCTCTGTCTCAGCTTGCCTGCTAGACATTTCTTCTTCAGCTTCCACTGGAACATGACTAGGCCTTTACCCTCCTCTAGTGCTTCCCAGCTTTTTCTTTAAAGCTATCGCTCCTTGGACATCTGCCTGACGTCTGACTTGCATTCACACTCAACATCCAACATGTATTTCAATTCCCAAGTCTTTTACAAATGTAAAATTTACATTAAAGACTAGAGCCAACTTTTGGGAACTAACCTTATCTCCTCTGGAAAGGAATCACCCCCTTTGTGGAGAAAAGGACACTAAACTCAAGCGTTCCAAACCTGCTGCTGACAGCCATCTTGTCTCTCAGGTATGGTAAGAGTATAAATGCTGAGAAAAAGGAGCCAAAGCCTGAGGAAGGGAAGGAGTAGGAGAGAGGGATGGAGAGGGAGTGAGGGAGAGAGGAGACAGAGGGAGAGTGGGAGGGGGAATAAAGTGGAGTGTTAGGGAGACAGCAGACACTGTCAACATTGTTAGAGTGCTTGAATCAAGGGCTTGTAACCATTTCTATTCTGATTTTTTTTTCCCTAAGGTTTAGGTTTTGGAAGGTTTGGAGGGTTGGTTTGTTTGTTGCTTTTGTTTGTTGGTTGGTTTTTTGAGACAGGGTATCTCTGTGTAGCTTTGCAGCTTGTCCTGGAACTCACTCTGTAGACCAGACTGACCTTGAACTCACAGAGATCAGGCACACCTGCCTTTGCCTCCCGAGTGGTGGGATTAAAGGCATGTGCCACCACCGCCAGGCTGTTGCTATTTTTAAGTTTGGTTCTTGACTACCCTCTCCATTCAAGAAAATTACAACTAATTTTTATTTCATTTTCTTCTTCATTTTGGTAGTCATGCAACTACGATGAATGAATGAGGCAATGTAGCCTTATGGTGATTTTCAATTAATTATACAAATCTATCTGATGTAATAAATCATAAGTCTAACATTTCTCTAAGTTTTGTTTCCTTCATTCTGATTTTTGTTTGCTTGCTTGCTTTATATGTTTATGTGTTATTACCCAAAATTTCCTGACTTCTAGAAAACAGATGATGACCTGAGTTCAGATCCCAGTACCCACAGAAATGCTGCCCCATTTGTAACCTCCCTGTAGGAGGCAGAGATTAATCCCCAGAACAAGACAGCTAGCTAGACGTGAGCTCTTAAATTAAGTGACAGTCCTCACCTCGATATACAATGTGGACAGCAATTAAAGAAGACTCTCAACATCCACCTCTGGTGTCCACATGCACAAGCAGACTCAGGCACAGATACCTGTGTCTGCGCGCACACACACACACACACACACACACACACACACACAATCGAGTGAGCACATACACACACAGGCACACACACATTCACACACAGGCACAGCCACCTGTGTGCACATGCACACACACACAAACACAAACTCATGCACAAGCATACACACACAGGCACACAAACTCACAAACACACAGGTGCAAACACACACACACTCAGACACAGGAACATACACTCACACACACATGCCCACACACACCCACACATACGTATACACACCACCATCCCCCCAAAACAGAAATTAACTCATCTTAAAATTAAAACATTCAGCTGTGTGGTGATGGTGCACACCTTTAATCCCAGAACTTGGCAGAGGCAGTCAGATCTCTGAGTCTGAGGCCAGCCTGGTCTATATAGCCAGGACATCCAGGGGTGCACAGAGAAACCCTGTCTCAAAAAGCAAACAAAACAAAACAAAAACTCTTCTGAACTTACTTCGGTTTCCGATAATACATTCTTAGTGATTTCATGTTTTCCCTCAACCAATCTGTATTATAAATAAACTCACATTTAAATTCTTAAATTGGATCTAGACCTCACAAATGATATTGAGCAATAGCTTACTTGTTTACTTTTTCCAGTGCATTTTATTTTTTAAAGGAGAATTTTCTAAATGACAAAAACATAAAGGCAAGGGCTGGAGAGATTCAGTGGTTATGAGCACCTGCTGTTCCTGAAGAGAACCTAGATTTGGTTCACAGCACTTATATGGTGGCTCTAACCATTCCTAACTCCAGTTCTAGGGGATCCAATGCCCTCTTCTGACCTCCACAGGCACCAGGACACTTGTGGTGCACACACAAGCAGCCAAAACACACATATGCGTAAAATAAATCTTAAAAAAAATATTTCAATGTAAAAGCAACAAATGACTCCCAAAGATACAGGTATGCCAAGATTGAAAATGCAGTCTATAGGGGCTCAAGAGACAGCTCAATAGTTAAGAGCACTGGCTGCTCTTCCAGAGGACCAGAGATCAATTCCCAGCATCTTCATGTCAGCTCTCTGCTGTCTGTAACTCCACTTGCAGGGGATCCAACACCCTCATGCAGTTACAACAACAATGCGCAGAGGAAGTTCTGGCTGTGATGCAGTCTTCCTTCCCCAGTCTCCTAGGAGACCCTGCCAGGAGGAAGAGGGGTGAAAGCCAGGCCACAGCACTTACTTCCTCAACTCACTCTCTCCTCCCACCACCTCCCCAGGTGCAGGGTCCCTTCAGGTTTGGTGGTCCTTCAGCCAAAGGTGACAGCTTTACTGTTCTCTATATTTGTACTGGTCTCTATATTTCTGAGCTTGGAAGCTGTTCCTTTATCTTACCCACCCCTCAGGAAGTGATGGTCTCCTGGTGCCACATTTTGGTTTTGTTGTTGGTTGGTTGGTTGGTTGGTTGGTTGGTTGGTTGGTTGGTTTGAGACAGAGTTCCCAGGCTGGCCTAGAACTCACAAAGGTCCACTTGCCTCTGCCTCTCCTTCCTGAGTGTTGGAATTAAAGGCTGTTGTCCTCTAGCCCAGTTCCCCAGCTCCCAAATTTGAGGAGCCACCCTATCTCCTTGGTGACTCCCTACAATTCCTGCATTAATTCACCTCTGATATAATCATCTGTGTGTGCTATGACCATGATCCAGCTAGTCTCACTTTAGATTTCATCTCTTCGGGAAAGCAAACCTTTCACTAAGCCACAGGAATAACACTGAATCCTGACTATGTAACTTACAGAATTCATCATGGTTTATGACTATTTTGATTTCTACCCCCATCTTCTTTTTTCCCCGGGCTATAAGCTTCTTGAAGGCAAAAAGGGAGTAAAGGGGAGAGAGAGTCTGCATTTTCTCCCTTGTAGCTACAGTGATAATTCAGGGTATCCCACACTGTCATGAATAGCCTGGCTATTGCGGCTAGTATTACAGTCTTGATTGTTCCATTATTGCTTATGTTCTGGTTGTAGTTTTCCCTTAAAGAGAATGAAAGCACAGACTACATCTCTCTCAGCTGTATCACTTCCCTGCATGCAATCTGATTAGCAAATGCTCCCAGCACTAAATGAAAGGTCTGCAGGGAGCAGTCCTCTCAGTTAATAGGATGGTCGTTGACAGTATTCACTTTGGCTCAGACTTTGGAAAAACACAAAAGATCAGATGTGGTCTAAGTATAACAGATGAACTGCCTTGGGGGAAGGGTTGTGATTCTTAGAGTTACATTCATTTTCCTTTAGGATGTGAAATTCTTTTATCTTTTGTCAATGCATATGGACTGAATTAAATTGAAAAGATTATATTACCTTATTCTACAATTTCATAACATCTTTCCCCCAAATTAATATTTCTTTGTTATTTTTAAATGTCATTTTGGTTGTGTGTGTGTGTGTGTGTGTGTGTGTGTGTGTGTCTGTGTGTGTGTCTGTGTGTGTGTCTGTGTGTGTGTGTTTGTATAATAATATGGAAATGATCATATCCTGAAAAAATCTGTTAAAGATCTGAGTCAGAACTTGCAATGAAGAATAGGTGAAAGGCTGCAAAACATACAAGCTTTTTCCTGCTCAGCTCATTAGAGACCAAAGCAGAAGGAAGTGCTAGAAAGGGAATTAGTAGAAGACAGATCATTTCAAAGGGTGTCTTCAGCAAGCAGTTTGCATGTTCTCACTGTAACAATGTTATGCATTAAGGCTGCATCCTTCTTTATAAGATGTGATATATACAAAGTCTCAATTACAGCTCAAGTAATCCCAAACTACTACTGAGTACAGAGATTCCAGGAAAAAGGTGAAGATTGTTAACTTGACCCAAAGAAGTATTCAGTTGAAGTAATAAACATGAATGTAATATTTATAAACAAACATTTTGCTCAGCCTTTCTTTATGATTTATCATACTCGATATTTATCATCTATATATCTTCAGCGGAGAACCTTAGACACTGGGAACATGGCTCAGTGGTGGAGCACATGCCTAAAATGCATATGGCCAGAGGTTCAATCCTCAGTACATACTGCGGGAAGGCACTTTGAAGAGATGTTTTCACAAATGCCCATATTGTGTTTGTATATTTGCAGGCACACATATTCAAATTTTACCCACTGACATTACAGCACTCTTAAAAAATGACAATGGTCTTTTTTCAATATAACTATCATAAATCTAAACACTTGTATTCACACCAAAAGTCGTATGGCTCACAGAACTGTTATTCATCTTCATTTTTCCTTCTACTTCTACTGTGTGATGGAATCCCAGGAAAATGAGGGCTAAGTGGCCAAGTGATGGGGAAATGGAGTCATGCACTCCGGTTTCTTCTGCACTGTCTGTTTTTGATCATAAATCTGAGAGGGGAAGGCTAAGGCAAGAATTCAGCTCATCTGAACACGGCATACAGGGTTCCTCTTGGAGGGTTCCACCATCATACCAGTGACTCCACTCAAAACAAAACCACTGAAATGAGAGGCATGCACGGTGCTGATGAGTGCATAACCAGAGGAAAATACACCCATGGTGGACATGGCTTCCCAGATCTTTCTCTACTGCTAAAGTACCCAGGGACCTTGACATTTCTGTGAGTTAACACCTAGAAAGAATGCCCCCTTCTGTCACCAGTTCCCCCAGAAAGTGCCTGGGGTTAAGGCCCAGAGGTGGGACTTCTAAGGTAGAGGTGGGAAATCAAGTCATCTAACATGCTAACTTAGATGCCCCCATCCTCATGAGACTAGGATAAGATCTATCTGCCAGAAGGTTCATTGCAACCTGCACTCTGGGATCTCAGGTTTCTCCTCATCTCCAACCACATTTCAATCTCCTCAAAATGACTAAATACCAGACTGTGACACTGTTTGCAAGTGGGAAAATAGGGACTTCATAAGCACCAACAAAGGAGGAAACTCATAGTCTGCCTATAAAAAAAGCAAATGGACTAATGGCTCAATAAACAGGCTTCCTTATTGAATGAGGTAAAATAAGTTGAATAACAAGTACAAGTTAAAAAGAGATTGTAATGGAATTGCCTCCTGAAGCCCTAATTACAGCAGGCTAGGTCAGGAGATGTGTTAAAGGGTGGAAGCCCGCAGGGACTCTGAAGTGCCATTGAATTCTCTCACATTTCTCACCAATCTCTCAAAGTCCCTGTTCCTTACCTGTAAAATAAGAATAACTCAGAAGATCATTTGTCTGGCACTCATGGGTTCAATTTCCCAGTGCCAAAGAAACCTGGGAAATTTGTTTAAATGTAATATAATAAATACATTATATTATTTGATATACATTATATTACATTATTTGAAGTATTATATCATATATTATATAAGAGTTCATGCATACTAGCCATAGTTATATATTATATTAGATAATATGTTTATATATTTTAATATAAATGGATATTATATATTACCTGTATATACTATATATAAATATGTTATAAGTGTATATATATATATATAAATATAAATATATATATATATATATATATAAAATAAAGTCTTATTCCAAGATATTCAAGTTCAGTTGCTCTTGAGCAGGTATTTTATTTTCTAGGCATACAGTTATCAAATTTCATCTCATAACAAAGAGTACATATAGTTTTTATTCTTAAATTTAACTCTAAACTCTTCTTTAATTGATAAATATTATGGGCTGTGGAATGAAAAGTTTTCATTTTTTTATTAGTTCAAATTAGGAATAAGCTTGCTTCACATGTCAATCCCTTCTCCCTCCCCTCCCCCCAACCCTCCACCTGCCCCCAACCCCATCCAACCTCCACTCCCCAGACAGAGTAGGGACCTCAATGGGGGCTCCCCAAAGTCCACCACATCATCCTGGGCCGGGCCTAGGCTCTCCCCAATGAGTCCAGGCCGAGATGTGGGATGGGCTCTCAAAGTCCCTTCTTATACCAGGGAAAATTACTGATCCTCTACCAGAGGCCCCATAGAGTGAGGAGGCCTCCTCATTGACATCCATGTTCAGGGGTCTGGATCAGTCCCGTGCTGGCCTCCCAGACAGCAGTCTGGGATCCATGTGCCCCCCTTGTTCAGGCCAGCTGTTTCTGTGGGTTTCACCAGCCTAGTACTGACCCCTTTGATCTTCATTCCTCCCTCTCTACAACTGGGTTCCAGGGTTCAGTTCAGTGTATATATGTGGGTGTCTGCCTCTGCTTCCATCAGCCACTGGATGAGGGCTCTAGGATGGCATATAAAGTAGTTATCAGTCTCATTATAGGGGAAGGGCATTTAGGGTATCCTCTCCATTGCCTAGATTGTCAGTTCGTGTCATCCTTTGTAGATCTCTGGAAATCTCCCTAGTGCCAATCTCTCTTAGGACTTATAATGGCGCCCTCTGATGTGGTACATATGTTCAACCATGTTCATAGCAACATTGTTTGTAATACCAGAACTTGGAAGCAACCTAGATGCCCCTCAACTGAAGAATGGATAGAGAAAATGTGGTACATTTATACAATGGAGTACTACTCAATAGAAAAAAGCAATGGAATCTTGAAATTTGCAGGCAAATGGATGGAACTAGAAGAAACCATCCTGAGTGAGGTAACCCAGTCACAAAAAGACAAACATGGTATGTACTCACTCATATATGAATTTTAGACATAGAGCAAAGGATTACCAGCCTACAATCCTCTTCACCAAAGAAACTAGGAAACAAGAAGGACTCCAAGAGAAAAATGCATGGACCCCAGAGAATGGGAAGGGGTAGGATCTCCTGAGCTAATCGGGAGCATGAGGATAGGGGAGAGGGAGCTGGAAAAATGAGAGGAGGAGAAGAGGAGGGGAGAGGAGGAAATGGAAGAGCAGAAATGTTGAGTTGGGGGAAGAATAGAGGAGAGCAGGATGAGAGAATGAATAGTTTCTATTGACAAAATATAAACTAAAGACATATTTTGGGCAATATACAGAGGGAGAAATTTTTAATATTTCATTTAATAACTTTTATTTTTAAAAATATACTCAAAGAAAATAATCCAATGACCAGATACTCATGAGTGAATTATTTCTGTGGGAGAAATAAAACCTTGAAAATTATTTTTTAAAAAACAGAAATAATGGTTACCTCATAAAATAAAATATCATAAAGTATTTAGAATTATTAGTGTGGTTGGCCAATAGGGAAGCAAGATAGGCAGGACTAGGAGACAAGGAGGATTCTGGGAGGTGTAGGCACACTGAGTCACGATCTAGCATGCAAGAGGAGTAACAAGTCTCTGGGCATTTCTCCGGTAAGGGAAAACCACGTGGAAATACTTAGATTGATAGAAATGGGTTAGAAATTAAGTCAGAGCTAGCCAATAAGAAGCCCAATATCTAGGGCAATGATGTATTCCTTATAACATTTAATTACCAGTGTTATATAAAAATAGTATGAACTTTTATGTATCTACACATATAACCAATTACCCCATCCCCACATTTTCTCCAGTATCCTAACATCCCACCCCAATAGGACTGGAGAACAAGGCCCCCTGAGGCCCACAACCAAGATGATCTGATTTATCTTCATTCTTTTTCTTTTTCTTACTCTTTGACATCATTTAGCCTAAAACTCATAAAGTGATCCCAGAGGAATAATGCAACCAAACGTTCCACACAGCTGTTTTAATAAGCTTGCTGATTTATGTGGGCATGATAAAAACACAGGGGCTATTTGTCTTGTTGTCTGTCCAGCACTGACAATTTGATGATCGGGGTTAATAGATAGTGATCCAGAAGATGAGGACATGGTAAGGGAAGTGGTTGGGGTGCTGACTATATTGCTGGCCAAAAATCCAAAACTGACTAGCCTACAGTCAAGGCCTCAACACTGGATCAAGGTAACCCTTAAGCAATGACATGACAACATCTGATAGTACTTCCACACTGAGAATCCTTAAACACCACAGATAGGGAAGGAAAGCACTCAGAGAATGCAACCATGTTTAAGATCCCTTCAGTTGCATCTCTGCCTATTCCATTCGTAAACCAAATCTGTTCTTCTCAAAATACTTTGAGATTCCTCTCCAAGCTTCTACTTAGTTTCTCTTGTTTCCTTTCTTCAGTGGCTACTTGGTTGATTATAGGGGAATTAAAGGTCTGACCTATGTCCTACTGGAAATTTAGAAAGTCTAGGAGCTCCCTTGAAATCAGATTGAACTATTTATAGACTATGTGGACAATGAACAAAAGAAAATTCAGACAGCTATATAAATTCTACATGGAGAAACCTTGCAACACAGGAAGTTATCCAAGTTTTTAAGCCATTGTGTAAAGGTAAAGAAGTCAATTCTCAAAGAAACTTAACAGATATAACAACTTAGTGTGTTTGTATCTGAATACACAGCAAAACACATCCAAATATGTAATAGAACTTCAAAGATGAGATGACTCCATGGCCAGAGACCTCGATACCCCTCTATCAGAAATGGACAGATCCAGTAGGCGGAAAATGAATAAGAACACAATTGAATTTCTCATCTTCAACCAACTGGATGTAATGGACATCTACAGACTACTTTATCCGTCAACAAGACATGTCTTCTTCGCAAGTGTACATGACACATTCACCAAGACAGGTGACAATCTGGACCATTAACCACAGTAACAAGTTTAAAAGAGTAGAAATCATGAAATGCCTGCTCACAGGCCATGGTGAAATTAAACTGTAAATAAGTAACAGAAAAATTACTAGAAAAATCTCTAAATTCAAGGAGATTGAACACATTCCCAAATAAAACATGAGTCAAAGAGGAAGGAAAAACTAACACTTAGAGTCATTTGAGGGGTTATACATGGTAGGAAAACCTACTACTGTCGAAGCTTCTTAAAATACATACATATATGTGTTACATATATATTATATGTACATACATATACAAAAGAAATCTAAATGGAGTCACCAAGTAACAGTGGAGACAGTGTTCCAACTAGACATCTTTTGCCGCCAAGTGAAGCCTCCAGTACCAAAAAGTGGGTTACATCAAATTGAGTTGCTGACCAAAGCCCCTGTGGAAACTCCCAAATAACTTTTCAAAAATGTAACTATAATAATAGGCCTATAGCCAGGCTAGAGGGAAAATAAGACAGACAAAAAATCATTACGTGAGTGGCTGGGCATATAGCTCAGTGGTAGGCACAAAGCCCTGGTTTCAATATCCAGCTCTGAATAAAATTAACATCAGAAATAAAAGATAAGACATCACTAAAGACCCTGTGGACACAAAGAGGATGATGGTATGCTGCAAGCAACTTCATGCTCACAAATTTGATGAAATAGTTCAACTCCTTGAAGCACATGATCTATCTATACTCATAAAAGAAGAAATGGACAGTCAAAAGGCTCTATCTATTCAAGATATTAAACTACTTATTAATACCCTACAAAACAGAAAATATCAGATTCATGTGGGTTCACTTGTAAATTCTGCCAAGCATTTAAGGAGGAAATTTTACCAGCTCTATTCATCTTCTTCAGAAGGTAGAAAGAAGATCTTAAGTCACTTGACACTGCCATCACTAAAGCTATAAGAAAAGAAAAAAACTAAAATCCAAATATCTCTCACAAACATGGATGCAAAATCTTCAAAAACTAAGGGCAACATGTATCTCATGTTGTACAAGGATTATATACAACATAAAGTGTACTCTAAACTGGGTATGCAATGTGAGCATGGTATTGAAAACTCAGTAAATCCAGCTCAGCATATCAACAGCCTGAAGAAGAAAAGCACTGGATCCTTGGCCTTTTCATTCATCAGATGACAGTCACTGTTGAACTACTCAGACCACAGCCTGTAAGCAACTCTAATTTATATATAATTTCTTATATATATTATTATATATATATATATATATATATATATATATACATACATACATATTCAGTCTGTCAATTCTGTTCCTTTAGAAAACCCTGACCACTGACTAATACAATTGCCATCTTTCTACACCTTTCTAACTAAAAATTTCACATGAAAACCAGTATTTTCTTTTGAAAACTTAAGTTCTAGCAACATTGTACTTGAGGTTAGTGGTAATTGCTCTCCCTAAATGAGGTGTTTGTGCCAGATGCTGCAGTGATTTTTTGTTTATGATCTAACAAATAAAGTTTGCCTGAAGATCAGAGTGCAAAGCTAGCCACACTAGCTAGCCATAGAGGCCAAGCAATGGTAGCACACACCTTTAATCCCAGCACTCAGGAGACAGAGGCAGACAGATCTCTGTTAATTCAAGGGCACCCCAAGCTACACAAAATTGATTCAGTCTAAAAAAGAAACAGAGCTCGAACAAAGGTGATCTCAGCACTTGGGATCCCATGCCTTTAATCCCAGCACTAGAGAGGAATATAAGGTGGGAGGAGACAGGAGCTCAGTGCAGTCTGGGTTTTGTGTAGACAGATGCAGTCTGGAGATGCAGTCCGAGGACAGGACTGTCCATTCAGTCTGAGCATTGGTAGAGGTGAGAACTCTCTAGGCCTTTGCTGTTTTGCTTCTCTGATCTTCAGCTTTAACCGCAATATCTATCTCTGTGATTTTATTATTAATAACAATTAGAATTCATGCTACACGGTGCTGGTGGTGCAAGCCTATAATCCCAGAACTCCACAGACAGAGGCAGGCAGATCTCTGAGTTCCATGCCAGCCTGGTCTATAGAGTGAGTTCCAGGACAGCCAGGGTTACACAGAGAAAACTTATCTCAAAAAAGAAAAAGAAAAGGTGTCTGTGTTTCAGTCCTTTGGACGAGGTCACCATGCCATCTGGGTCCCATGCCCACTTATCTGCATCATCCACAACACCATGTGGACTAACACACTTGAGTTGTAGCTCATCTTCTGTGGTTGGAGTATAAGATGAGAAGACAGCCTTCCCTCATGCACCACACTCTAGACACTTTTCATCCAGTCTCTAAATGCACCTTCCTGCCCTGCCACTAGAGCATATCTTGGACACATACGTCCCACCATAGAGATCACAAGCTCACTGCTCATTGGCCTTAGTAGTCCACCCAAAGCTTCCCTCCCATGAGCACAGTGAACCTATGCATATTTGGTGTCACACTTGCAATCATTTGTTATAATCAGATAATAGGACTCTATCTACCAACCCAGCCTGAGATATTGTTGTTTTGTGTACCTGTATTTTGTGTACAGAGTCTCATTCTGTAGCCCAGGCTAGCCCAGAATTACTCCCAGTAGTACTCCTGTCTCAGCTTTTTAAGAATTATCGGTTCTTAGAGAGCAGAATTGTGGCTATTAGGCTTCAATGTGGGTCTTTTAACAATGGGGAAATGATTAAGGATATAAAACTGCAGTTGGACAAGAGGCATGGACTCTGTGAAGTCTTGAGGACTACTGAGAGCATGATAAATATGGTTGATAACAATATGCTATATTTTAGAAGTTGTGAGATAGTATACTTTAAGTGTTCTCAAAACAAAAGTGATGAATACGTATAATATAACACGTTAATTGGTTTAATTTAGCCATGCCAATGTGAACATACTGTATTGTGTATCATAATTGTGCATGACTTTATTTATGACCTAAATAAATGAATGGAAAAAATAAAATGAACATAAATAAAAAAAAGAATTATTGGTTCTTTTTGCCCTTATACTCTAACTTCCTTAGTGTGTTATCTTTGCTCCTCAAAGTGGGCCGTGAAAGCTCCAGACACCAAAAGTAGTGTCTTAGTTTTTAGTTTTTAAGATGGGAAGGAATTGTTTTAAAGGCCTTTTGCTATGAAGCCTTTTCTTCCCCAGCCCATTCCCATCAAAGGAAACCATCCACTGCAGGTCATATATTACACCTCCTTCAGCTCCTTTATGTTGTTTATCAGAACTGGGTTGTATGGAAACATTGACAAATCACTGGCCAAAGAGAATGGCCAGTACTTTAATCTTATGTAGCTTACAGAAGACCAATGATCCCCAGATCAATCTGCTCTCCTCTGCTTGCTCCCTGGATAAATCTGTGCTCAGGAAAGAGGGAGGCAAAGGAAGAACATGGCTCTACTAGGCAGCATACAGTGACTGCCTCGTGCTATGGTGAAGTCTGAATATCCACTGAGTGCATTTGGATGCTGCTGGCAGAGGCAGAGCACAGAAGTCTTATCAATGTCTTGCTCTTGTCTTAGCTTCACAGTCTCCTCCCCCATCTTCTCCTACACACACACACACACACACACACACACACACACACACACACACACACACACACGCCCACATATGTGCAATCACAGATGGAAAAAGAGCCAAGAGAATCTGATCATCACCTAGGTCAAAAGATCCCTGGGAGAAGGCTGATCCTCCGTCTCCACATGACCCACAGGCAAAATCTTCGGGGAGGGTCCCTTTCAGCCCTGCACTGTGCTGGGAATGGAACTGGCCCCTGTACATCCCAGCAGCCCCTCTCCATCTTCAAGCATCTTCCCTTGGCCAGGAAGTTAGCTGTAGCTACACATCAATAGGCTGGAGAAACAGAAGCCTTTTAGATGTTAGAAGCCATTCAGGGGAAGCCATCTGACTCATCACACCCATCTTAACAGAAATATTTACATTTAGAGCAGCAAGATTGACAACCATTTGTCTGGAAGAAACAAAGCTTTTTCCTACCACAGATCTCACAAAGATCATCTACAGCCAGCAGATACAGAAACAATCCATTCAGTGTTCTGGTTTCCTGCAGACAGAGTGCTCCTCCAGCCCCTAATCTGTGCGCTATCCCCCTACTCCCCAGGGAAAGAGGTGCAAGTACACTCACCAGAATCCCAAGAACTCCAAAAACCTCCACAAAACCTGGCTCTTTGAAGTGCAGGGGGAGGGGACAGAGGGAACACCAAATGTCAAACCATGTCATACTGGCTGTCATCTGGTTCTGCAAGGACATTGAGGGTGAATCATCAATGAGAAATTACTTTGGTATAACAGCTAACCACAAAGACTCCACCAAATAAACAGTTTTAAATAAAAGAATTCATGTGCGTTAATCCCTTCTCCAGCATCACCTTCTGGAAATGATGAAATATGATTCATTAGCATAGAGAGATTCATGTTCCAAACAGAGTACAATTGTGCTGGTAAACCTGTTACCTAGCAGAGTATTCTCTATATCTCAGGGCTCAGAAGCCAGGCTGGGTGATGACGCAGTGTCCTTTGCCATGTTGTCCTTATCTAATTAGATTTTGCTTGAAAACTGCATTGGATCACTTCCCCTCTACAAAGGTCATGACCCACTTTACTCCCACTGCTTTTACCAGCACTGAACCAAATATCCTGGTGCCTGGAATCTCCCTCCCAAGAGGTCACAGCACTTCTGTGGCTTTTTTATTGTCTACTATTATCCACTGCATTAATAGTCCATGTCCTACATAGTTATATTTCCCTATATTGAAGACCCACTCCTGAGTGGTCCCTGCACCTTGCCTGGGCAACACAGTAGAGCTGGCTCTGATGGACAGGGTGCAGAAGAACTGGCCTTACCCCTTACTCATTGCTGCAAAGGGTGAACTGGCCAGGGGTAATGCTGGAGAGCTCAACTTGATGGGAGGACAGGAAGAGCTAGAAGGCTGACAAACACAACTACAGAGGCCCAGAACCGAGGTTATGAATTGGCCCACCCCAACAACACCCCATCTATGATCTGAGGGAGCACATGAAGGTGAAGGGGCATATAATGCAGACCCAGAGAGGCAGGATCTCCACAACACAGGGCTACAACAGGATATCCAAGAGGAGTCCCAGTCAGAGACCAGCATTGCTAGCGTAGCAGAAATCAGAGGCCTTGAACCAGGCCAATGACTCTTTGCAATGAACACTTGCAAGTAAAGATATATGGACAAAGAGGTTTGCTGTGTGATTCACTGTGCCACACTACAGCTCCCATGACTAGACTTTTCCGTTTTCTTCCTTTTTTCTCTTAAATTTTATTTTACTTTGGGGGGGGGGTTTCAAGGGCAGAGGGAGGTTATAAAGGGATGAGAAATGAATGGGATCAAAATGCATGGTATGGAGGATACAAAGAATAAATAAGTTAAAGAGAGACACTCTCCTTTCAACTTCTAATAACCAGATTCCCTACCAGCAGAATTTCTTTTCTGGTCTAAAACAGAACTTCTTTGGTTGGGCTGTGGAAGCAGCTCAGTTGGTAGGGTGCTTGCTGTCACTCACAGAGTCCTGAGTTCAGTCTCCAGCACTGCACAAACTAGGCAAGGCAAAACACTATGACCCTAGCACTCAGAGGGTTGAAGGCAGGAAGATCAAGGTCATCCTCAACTCCACAGCAAGTTCAAAGCCAGCCTGAGATACATGAGACTGTCCCAAAGGAGGAAAAAAAATGAAAATGGAATGAAGAAGCAAAGTTATTTGTAATGACAAAACTCAGACAATCTGAAAAGAGAGATGAAGCAATAGTGGAGAGGGAATGCAAGTTTAGAAGATGATAAAAGCTTCCATTAGTTACTAGGCATCATACATTATACTAAGCAACTGGCATGTATTAACATATCACTACAACCACCCCGTGAGACAAGGACTTCTTAGTAAACCCATTGATGCAGATGAGAACACAGAGAGCTAGGGAGAGAGCAGCAGAGACACCAACCAACCCCTCTTCCCTGGCTGCCCTTAAGCATACTGGATTATGGGTAAGGAGTTCCTGCTAACCATGCCTTTTGTCATGTGAGTTTTCATTTCTTCTCAGTACAGATAGGATTGTGCTTGTCTGCCCCTGAGTTAAAGCTTGACCTTGTGGCTTACTTACTGCCAGTGAGATGCAAACAGATGTGAGAATTTGGCTGTTTAGTAGTATATGTAGCCCATAAAGTCATGTTCAGTTGGAAGTCAAAAATGTAATCTTACTTACAAATAGAGTCTTATAAATATAATTTTGTTGTAAGTGAGAAAAAAATCATACTTAAGAACCTCCTAAATCCAGCAGACAGATCTTAATCAAAGGTGAGCCACAGAAAAGGCCAGGAAGGAGAGATGCAGACTGGAGTGATGCTGCCACAAACCAAGACCATATGCAGCTAGCAGCCTAGCAGAGTCAAGGAAGGATTCTCTGGACTGTTTGTTCAGAGGGACCATGGGCCTCTGACTGTAGCAAGCTTTCTCATCAGATTTTCTTTGGACCACCAACCCACAAATAATGACATGGAGACTTATTATTAATTATGAAAGCTTGACCTTAGCTTAGGCTTGTACCCAACTAGCTCTTAAAACTCAAATTAATCTGCTTCTACTAATCTACTTTCTGCCATGTGTCTCAGTTACCTCTACTCTCTACTACATGTCTGACATGTTCTGCATCTCACTGGCATCCAGCCTGTGTTCCTCCCAGAGTTCTCTCTCTCTCTGCCCAGAAGTCCCGCCTATTCTCTCCTGTCTAGCTATTGGCCATTTGCATTTTATTAAATCAATCAGAAGGTGCCTTGGGCAGAGACACATCTTTACAATGTTTACAGTGTAAAATATTTCTCAATAGATGACATCTTGATTTTTTACTTGCTGTTGGAGAGATTTGGAAAAATATGTTCCTCTTGTTTTAAGTCACTGTGTTTGTAGCATTTTGCTATGGCAGCCCTAAGAAGCTGCCACATCCTTCCATCTCTTGGAGAAAGACTTCCTTCGGGTAGCTGTTAAACCCACATTTAGGGAGTAGCTAGCAACCAAGATGGAGCCCAGTCAGTTGGAGAAGAGCCATATACCCCTGCCTCCATCAGTCAGGCTATCATCAACCCATGGAGCTACAAGGGTGACAGCCAATTCCCACTGTTTATAGATTACTTGTTTTAGTATAGCCTATGCAGCTGTTCCTACAGCTAACAAATGTCCCAGCGGTCTCTGACGTTATACAAGGCTAAGTGGGCTAAATCCCAGATAATGAAACATTGTAATACGGAGCACTTGAGTTCTAGCCCTGAAATTCCCATGGGTAAGCCCATGTTCTTTCCTCATCCACAGTCTTGGGATCCACATCTGGGCAGGAAAGCCTGGATCTCACAGCTGTCTGACTTCAGCATCAGCCCATTATCAGTTAAAACAGTGCTTCTGTGTATGCTGTAAGGCCTCTGGGAAGTTGAAAAAGGGTGTTTCAGGGCCATACTCACCCATCGGAGAAGTGACTGAGTTAACCATGCTGGAAGAGGTACACTGGAGAGGCAGAACCTCAAGAAAACTCAGAGGCAACAGAAATTAGCAGCCCCCAAGAGATCAGCTAGCCAGAGCACTAGAGACATGGAGATGGCATTTGCCCTGTAAGAGGTACTCTTTAAAGACTTGCACATAACTCACATTCTCCTCTCATCTTTCCTATGGTGGTTACTGATCTTATCCCCAGTGTAAGGAGGAAACAGGGCCCACAGAAGCTGAAGGACTTGCCCAAGAGCATACAGTTGGTAATGGTTGGAACCAGAACCCAATCTCACGCAACCTGGATGCATGGTTCTGGTGCTAAGGGTGCATGTTCTAGGGTGAGCAAAGAACAACCAGAGAATAACACACTAAAGAAGGAAAGAACAGTAGTGACCTGGTGAGGTCACAAACTTGTGATCAATAGGATGAGACAGGAGGACTGCCATGAGTTCAAGACTAGTTACATACTGAGCTCCAGGCCAACCAGTGCTATATAACAAGACCCTGAAAAAAAAAAAAAAAAACAGTGTCATTATCTACAATACATTTTAATGTGATAAAAGTCAGAATAAACCTGAAAATTTCACCAACACAATGTAGAGAAAGAAAACATGCTTGTGGCATCATTACTGACCCAGTACTTAAAATGCATCCTTAAATATGGACAATCTCACTGGTGTTATCTTTAGCAGCAGGCCATTCTTGTTCTGGCTTTGGCAGAAAGTCACCCACATAAAGGACTTCCAGGGGAGGTTCTACTAAGCTGTGCTATGGGGGCAATGTGACCTGCAGCTTTTCAGTTTGCCAGATGTTAACCCAAAGCCACATTGTTAAAGCTAAGTGGCCTAAGTGAGTGACTAAGCTTCTAAGAATGGCATCCCTTCATCAGTAAAATGTAGATTATAACAGTTCCTACCATTAAAAATATGTTTAGCACACACACACACACACACACACACACACACACACACACGCTCACACACACATACATATGCACACATACACACTATATTCAAACTCACCTTTATACCTATGTATATATGCACACACATACATACAACACAGCACACCCAGCACAAAAAATATGCTCAGCAAATATTAGCCTCTCTTCCTTTTAAATATTGTTATTAAAATGCATTGTAATTAGTTGACCAACAATATTTTTTTGAAAAAAATCCAGAATGTCCATTTGTATTAAGTCTGTCCTTGGACAATTTCATGCATGTATGCAATGAGTTCTAATGATTCTCACATTCCCCCTACCCTCCTCTTCTCTACAAGACCCTCTTCCGTATTCATCTTTTCTTTTGATACCCAATGCATTTAAGCAAAGCAAACTTCTTCTACCCCACTTTTGTTTAGAGATTTATCAACTCTCTCTCAGAATCACTTTGTTTAAAGGCAAACATAGATCTCTTCATCTCTTGTTGAGACCTCCTCTAGCCCATTTTTGAAAATTAATTTGCCAATTATTCTTCCCAGATGATAACTCCTCTCAGTGACTTAATCATGCAACCATATTCAGTGGTTTCACATTGATGCCAAACTTTCCCCTCCACACACCACCTTATCTTTCACTCTTCTTTAACTGTTTTCTATTATGGAATGAGTATATGGAATAATACACAGTGCACGCATGCATCCTGCATATATTCAAACGTGGAAGACACAGTCTTTGCTTTCAATTAGTTCACACCACATCAATAAAATGTCAGATTAATTATGATAAAGGGCACATTGTGGGATATAACATGGAAGAGATATTAAACAAGTACCTTGAGGATGAGAGGAACTCATATATTTACTTGAGTGGAGCCAAGGTGGGAAAGAAAGTGAAACTCATGAAGAAGGTGCGTTTCTTCTTCTTCTTCTTCTTCTTCTTCTTCTTCTTCTTCTTCTTCTTCTTCTTCTTCTTCTTCTTCTTCTTCTTCTTTTTCATCTTTAGTCCAGGTACTGTATTTTTTTTTCCTTCGTGATAGAGTGTAGGGCCTCCCCCGTGTGTCTAGGCTGAGGGAGTATCCCTCTATGTGAAATGGGTTCCCAAAGTCCATTCCTATGCTATGGATAAGTACTGATCTACTACAAGAGGCCCCATATATTTCTGAGGCTTCTGCACTGACACCCACATTCATGGGATTAAGTCCAAATGGATGAAAGACCTCAACATAAATCCAGCCACACTGAACCTCTTAGAAGAGAAAGTGTGAAGTACCCTTGAACGAATTGGTACAGGAGACAGATTCCTGAACATTATACCTGTAGCACGGACACTGAGATAAACAATTAACAAATGGGATCTCCTGAAACTGAGAAGCTACTGTAAGGCAAAGGACACAGTCAGCAAGACAAAACAGCAGCCCACAGAATGGGAAAAGATAGTCACCAACCCCATATCTTACTGGGGGCTGATCTCCAAAATATACAAAGAACTCAAGAAGCTAGTTTCCAAAACACCAAATAATCCAATTAAAAAGTGGGGTACAGAACTAAATAGAGAATTCTCAATACAGAATTTAAAATGACTGAAAGACACATAAGAAGTACCCAACATCCTTAGCCATCAGGGAAATGCAAATCAAAACTCTGAGATACCATCTTACTCCCATCAGAATGGCTAAAATCAAAAACACCAATGACAGTTTGTGCTGGAGAGGATGTGGAGAAACTCCCTTCACTGCTGGGGGGAGTGCCAACTCGTACAGCCACTTTGGAAATCAGTATGGCCTTTCCTAAGGAAAATGGGAATCAGTCTACCACAAGATCCAGCAATTCCACTCTTAGGCATATACCCAAAAGAAGCACATTCATACAACAAGGACATCTATGTTCAACTATGTTCATAGCAGCATTATTTGTAATATCCAGAACCTGGAAGCAACCTAGATGCCCCTCAACTGAAGAATGGATAGAGAAAATGTGGTATATTTATACAATGGAGTACTACTCAGCGGGGGGGGGGTGTTAATGGAAACCATTCTGAGTGAGGTAACCCAGTCACAAAAAGACAAACTGGGTATATACTCACTCATATATGGATTTTAGACATAGAGCACCCAATCCACACCGCCAGAGGAGTTAGGAAACAAGGAGGACTCTAACATGGTCCCCCAGAGAAGGGGAAAGGGACAAGTTCACCTAAGAAAATTGGGAGCATGGGGGGAGGTGAGAGGGAGCTAGGAGAATGAGAAGGGGAGAAAAGGAGAGGTGAGGAGGACATAAGGGAGCAGGAAAGTTCTGTAGGGGGAAGAATAGAGGAGAGCAAAAGAAGAGATACCATAAGAGAGCCATTATAGGCTTAAAGAGAAATCAGGCACTAGGGAAATATCCAGAGATCTACAAGAATGGCAACTAACCATCTAAGCAACAGTGGAGATGCTACCTTAAATGCCCTCTCCTGATCATTAGATTGATGACTAACTTATATACCATCCTAGAGCCTTCATCCAGCAGCTGATGAAAGTAGAAGCAGATACCCACAGCTAAATGCTGAGCTAAACTGGAATCCAGTTGCAGAAAAGGAGGAGTGATGAGCAAAGGGGTCAAGACCAGGCTGGTGAAACCCACAGAAACAGCTGACCCGAATAAGCTGGTGCTCTTGGTCCCCAGACTGATCACTGGGAAACCAGCATGGAAGGTGTGCTTCTTAATTAATTAATTAATTTGATGTTTCCTGTCTTCCTCTCTGCTTCCTTCTCCTCCGTTATACAAACAGAGCACTCTACAAGGCCTCCTCACAGTGATGGACTGAGCCTCTGAGACAGTGAGCCTAGATAAATCTTTCGTTATGTTGTTTGTCAGGCATTTTAGTAACAGTAGCAATAAAAGTAGCTAATGCACATCCCCTGTTCACTTTCCACATTTTGACTCAAGCACACTTTCTTCATGTGCATCACTTTCATTCCCACCTAGGCTCCACCCAAGTAAATATAC
Organism: Cricetulus griseus; assembly: GCF_003668045.3. Taxonomy (NCBI): domain Eukaryota; kingdom Metazoa; phylum Chordata; class Mammalia; order Rodentia; family Cricetidae; genus Cricetulus; species Cricetulus griseus. Next base: position 329,279,994 of record NC_048595.1, read on the forward strand.
GAGCTCCTCTCGTTCTCAAGGCACTTGTTTAATGTTCTTCTATGTCGTATAGAACAATGTGCCTTTATTATAATTAATTTGACACTTTATTGATTCATTCGCATGAAACTAATCAAAAGCAAAAACTGTGTCTTCTATGTTTTAATACATCCAGGATGCAAGGCATGCACTGTTTATTATAAATAAATATTTAGAAACTTAGCATGGCAGCACATACTTCTAATCCCAGCACTTGGAAGTAGGAGAGCTAGGAGTTCAAGGTTATCCTCTGCTACATAACAAGTTCACTGCCATCCTGGGCTACGTGAGACTCTGTCTCAAACAGATATATAAACAGTTTTCTGATTAAGTTTAGTGTGAATAAATTATTTCCCCTATTAAGGAACTTTCTTGATCATGAAAAACATATCTAACTTATGGATACTCCATAGCATTCAACCATTTTTCCATGCAGTGACAAATACCTAATAAGCATTTGTAATATAAGCAAGGTAAATGCATGGGTGAAAGAACTAATGGATAGATGGAAATAAGGATGAACAGATAGATGAAATGTATACATTCGTGCATAGTTTCTTGGTTCTTCTAGTCATTGATCTATTGACCAACACACTTTGAAAGGAGCGATACTCAGCAATAACCATTGCTGGAAGACAAAATGTATAGGAATTTACATATCACAATTTCTTTATTGAATCTTTGAGAAATTCACAACATACATCCCAATTCTTCTCACCTCCCAGCCTCTCCATATCCTTCCCTATGCTCTGCAGAAGCCCCCAAACAAAAATCCAAAAAACAAAAAAAAACAACAACAAAAAAACTCTTCAATACTCCATCTTTCCCACCTCTCCAACACCTCTTTATTCATCTTAGTAGCATTGGGAGACTCGATGTGTTACAGGTATATCCTATTGTCCAATCTTACTTGCAAATGTTCATGCAATGAGTCATTGATCTTGTTCAAGACCTCTGGTTTCTGGTACACCATTATCACTGGATCCTCACTGAAATTCTTTCAGATATCCAGTGGCCACCCAAGTCATGGAGATCCTCCAGTCATCATTCTACAGGACCAGTTCCCTTGAAAGCTCCAGCAGGTCCTAGGTGGGGTAGATGTTAGGGTGCACCAACATCTGGTCCGACTGTGGGCCTAGGTGGTAGTGGCATTAGTCAGTCCATGCCACTGACGCTGTCCCCCCTCAGGCAAGGAGCCTAGTCAGGTCCCCTGCACCCATGCTGTCAGGGTCAGGTCTCTTCTGTCCATGGGGAAGGATGGGGCCATCTCTCCCAAGTTGGAGAGGAGGCACCTCTCCCATGAGGGTAGGGGCCAGATCTCTTGCTGCAGTGTCCAGCGAGGGGTAAAGCCAGGTATCCCAGGGCCAGCAAAGGGTGAGCCAGCTCAATATGGCTCTCTAATTCCATCAAGCATGGTTCCCATGGTCCCCTGAGGTGACACAGGCTACAGACATCAACACACACCCCAGGTACAGCAGAACCACAGACCCAGACATGGCCCTCTGCAACAGATTGGGCCTGGACAACATCCTGGCTCCAGGTGGAAGCACAGGCCACTCAGATCAGGATGGCTTCGGTGGTGGCACAGCCCTTGAACACTAACAAGGCCACAAGTTATGACCCCAATCCTAGGCTTCTGTATCACTTTGGTGACAACACAGACCCTGGCTGCAGTGGAAGCATGGACCCAGACATGGTCCTTGGCATCAGACAGGTCTGGATGTCATCATTGCCTCAAGTGGCAATGCAAGTCACTCAGATCAGCATGGCCCCAGAGGCAATGTGGCCCTTGGACACTAACATGGCCACAGATCTCAGGTGTCCATGTGATCTTCGATGGTAACAATGGCTACAATAGGGCCATGGACTCAGACATGGCCCTCAACTGCAGCTCTGGCCCAGACATCACCATAGCATTGGGTAGCAGTGTAGGCCATTCAGATCTGCATGGCCCCAGGTGCAGCGTGTCCCTTGGTCACTCAGGTGGCTGACCTGATCCTGGGTATTCACATGGCCCTCAAAGGCAATATGAGCCACAGACTTCCAACTGCAGTAGGACCACAACTTTTCTTTCTTTTACTTGATCATTCTTTTGTCCTTTATCTTTAAAAATATTTTAAAAGTTCTTGTCAGCTAGCCCAGGCTAACCTCAAACTTAATCTCCTGGCCTCAGTCTTTCAGGATATGTTAGCATGGTCTACATAGTAAGTTCCAGGACAGCCAGGGCTGTGTAGAGACCCTGTGTGTCAGGGAACCTCTGCGTTCTACCATAGCTGGCTTTACTGACTCACTTTCGACAATGTGGACACACATAAACCTCACTGCCCTCCCTGGAAGACTAACAAGCTGTTGGGCAAGGGATGATTTCTCAGCAATGTGAATGTGATGCTTCTGACCACTGGGGTCAAAGAGTGGGAGCAGCTGGGCCACAGTGACCTTCCTAGCCATTATCTGGAAGAGACCACAACTTCTACTCACAGAGTCTGACCTAGCAAAGCAGTTACTAGAATATACTAAAAAAATGCAATTGATCCTAATTTTTTGTTAGGGGTTATTATCAACTAACCTATGCTCATATCAACAGCAGCAGGGTATATTTTAAAACACTACAACAAAGTGTTTTCCACTGTTCCAAAATTAACTAATATATCTGCTATTATATGTGTCTATTGGAGCAATTAGTGTGGACTTAATAAGCCTTTAGAATAGTCCAAATTACCAAAAGCTCGGTGTAATCTCACCATTAGTATACTGCATTGTGTGTGATTATTTTGCCACCCAGTGTCACACATGGTGTTATAAAGGAGGAGTTCATATAGCCACAGTGCTTCTCGATCAGGAAACTGAGAAATATCTATAAAGTAACTGTTTTTCTACTAATAAAATTGCTTTTGGCAATGAGAATCTCAAATTCTCAAAACAACTCTACAAGTTGGAGATCATTATTTTTGTTGGTAATGACATCATTATTATTTTACAGGCTTAGAAACTGTGCGGCTATTTTCCTTTAAGCCATGTCAGTTAATAAACAATTAAGTGTGGGACTGTAATCTAAGTTCTACAAGTTAGTATTCTCTACTATTTTCATTGCAAATCTTCCAGCCTTCCCCCATTTCCTGTTAGGCTAATAGGCCTGCAAATCCCTGTGTCTAAGAACTCTGCTGGGGACTGTGACCTTCTGCAGTCTCCAAAATGCCTAAGCTTATCAATATACTCAGTCTAACTCCAATACATGCTCACAGCCCAGTAAATGTTCACTTAACAAGTGGATTCTTCAGTATCTAAATTGCTCACCCTGAGGGCCTTGATCAAGTTCTGGGATTGAGAAATATTTAGATGAATATATGCACATCTCTGCCACACATAGGCATCCCTCTATGTGTCAATTCATCTTTCTCAACTAATTACCCTAAAGCCCTTACAGAGCTTAATCAGGATTTAATCTCTATGAGATGTCAAACTATAATTTAGAGATCTCTGATGTTCATGAACTTACAAATACTTTCCACTGATTGATCTAGAGTTGGCAGTCACATTAAACCCTCTGTTCCATGAACACCTCTCTAAAACATGGCAGACAGTGCACCTGCAACTTGAATTCCACAACAAATCTTCAGTTCCATAAACATCTCTCAAGAGCATGGCAAAAAGTGCACCTGCAACTTGAATTCCTTCGTCTCTATTGCAGACTTTTTGAAAAGCATTAATAAATGTCAGTGACAAAAAGTGTGGAGATTATAGGCTTCTTATAGTAGTGGAAAAATACTACTATCTGCTGGCTGGGAACCAGCAGTGTGTCATTAGCTAGGACTGTTAAGTAGTGGCACTGCTAATCATTTAAGGCAGAGGTGCCAGGAGTGACTAGAGCCAAGCCTTTACAGGTTCTTTGAAATGTGTTCAACCTCATAGTTCATTTATTTACCATCATAAATTATGAACTACACTTAAGCATTGTGAACTGCAAGTAGAACCATGTGGAAATGCAAGGCAAATACCTGGCATTCATCTCTCTCTTCTGATAGATGAATGTATGAAATTAACCTGTAGACTTAATAACTAAGAAATTTGATAGATGAGGTAAAGATTAGGGGTAGATGCTTCTAGAACAATGTTGTCTGAAAGAAATAATAATGTAGGTCATTGGTGTAATTCTTAATTTTCTAACAGCCCCAATGAAATGCAATGAGCAATATAAGAACATCCACATGAGGAGTCTGGACACACCTCATCCCTGTCTACACTCTGCCCTCTGTCCTGCAGCAGGGACTTGAGCCTCAGGTGAGTCTGGGCGATGCTCAACCTCCCCCATCAACCCCTGCTTGCTTCAGCCTGAGCCCACCTGGACAAGAGTGGACCTGCCCAGACTGGAAGGTCCACCCTGAGTCTGGACACACCTCACCTCGATCCACACTCTGTCCTCTGCCATCCAGATGCTGCCAGAGGCTGAGCCCTCCAGCTGCCACTGGAGAGAGGGAGAGACCCCACCTGCATTCACTGGAAGAAGGCATGGGAAAGACACCACCAGAATCTAGGGACTCCATACCAGCAAGATCTTAAAAGACAAACACAGAGGATGAAGAAGAGATGGACCTCAAAAATTATCGTAGAAAGATGATAGAGACCTTCAAAGAGGAAACAAGAAAAATCCCTTAAAGAAATCGAAGAAAAAACAAGGAAAAAATTACATGAAATGGAAGAAAGGCCAAACCAAAAAATTCAAGAAGTAAACAAATCTCTTAAAGAATCCAAAGAAAGCCAAGAGAAAACAACCAAACAAGTGAAGGAAGCATTCAAAACAGTTCAAGGCATGAAAGGTGAAATAGACACAATAAAGGAAACACATAATGAGTGGATTCTGGAAATAAAAAGGCTGGATAAATGATCAGGAACTAAAGATGTGAGTATAACCAATAGAATTCAAGAGATGGAAGAGAGAATCTCAGTTGTTGAAGACTCGCTAGAGGATAAAGACATCAACCAAAGAAAATATCAAGTTCAACAAATCTTTAACACAAAATATCCAGGAAATATGGAACACTGTGAAAAGGCCAAACCTAAGAATAATAGGTATAGAAGAGGATGAAGAAATACAGCTCAAAAAAAAAAAAGAAATACAGCTCAAAGGTACAGAAAACATATTCAACAAAATCATAAAAGAAAGCTTCCCCAGCCTTCACAAGGATATGCCTATGAAAGTACAAGAAGCTTACAGAACACCAAACAGACTGGACCACAAAAAGAAGTCCCATCAACACATAATAATCAAAACACCAAACCTACAGAATAAAGAGAAAATATTAAGAGCAGCAAAGGAAAAAGGCCAAGTAACATAAAAAGGCAGACCTATCAGAATCACACCCGACTTCTCAATGGAAACTTTGAAAGCCAGAAGGTCCTGGATAGATATCCTACAAACACTAAGGGAGCATGGATGTCAACTGAGACTACTATACCAGCGAAATTTTCAATCAATATAGATGGAGAAAACAAGATATTACATGACAAAACCAGACTTAAACAATACATATCCACAAATCCAGCACTACAGAATGTTCTGGAAGGAAAACTCCAACCCAATGAAGATAACCACACTCACAAAAACATAGACAATAGATAATCCAATTTTACCAAATATGAAAAGAAACAGGAGGGTGAAATGACACACAATGACCTCACCAACAATAAATCCAAAACAAACAAGAATCAACAATCAATGGACATTAATATCCCCCAATGTCAATGGTCTTAACCTGTCCATAAAAAGATACAGGCTAACAGAATGGATACAAAGACAGAATCCATCCTTCTGCTGCATACAAGAAACACACCTCAACTTCAAAGACAGACATTACCTCAGAGTAAAGGGTTGGGAAAAGATTTTCCAATCAAATGGGCCTAAGAAACAAGCTGGTGTAGCAATCCTAATATCTAACAAATTAGACTTCAAACTAAAATCAATCAAAAGAGATGAAGAAGGGCATTTCATACTCATCACAGAAAAAAGTCCATCAAGATGAAGTCTCAATCCTGAACATCTATGCCCCAAATACGAAGGCACCCACATTTGTAAAAGAAACATTACTAAAGCTCAAATCACTCATAAAACCACACACACTAATAGTAGGAGACTTCAACACCCCACTTTCACCACTAGAAGGACCACAGAAACTTAACAAAGAAACAAAGGATCTAACAGAAGTTATGTCCCAACTGGGTTTAACAGATATCTATAGAACATTCCATCCAAACACAAAAGAATATACCTTCTTCTCAGCACAACATGGAACCTTCTCTAAAATTGACCACATAGTTGGCAACAAAGGAAAACTCCACAGATACAAAAGAATTGAAATAACCCCCTGTATCTTATCAGACCACTGTAGGGAAAGCTGTAGCCACGCTTACTTAGGGGCTGGCTACAGGTGTGCCTGACTACACTTGCAAGGGCGTGGTCAGGGTGATGTAGAGTGAGACTTTCAGGGGACTGTTTTTCTCTTACGATTTCACTTTTGGAGTTGCTATAGAGACAGCTGCCATGCCGACTGGCTAGGTCGCTCTGTAAGTAAGGCTTTTCCCTATTAAATACCTTTGTATTTCTACCTGACCCGTATTGGTAATTTCCCACTATATCTGGTGTGAGAAGTGGAATATTGGGAACCTACACCCCATTTGGGACAGGCTGTGGGTCCCACCGGGCCTGCAGCTTAGGCGGGGAAAGGTTCCTCTCTTCACTGGTGCTCCCAGCTCCCAGCTCCCAGCCGACCCGCTGCCACTGAGCTGCTCCCAGCTTGGAGACTCACACAGACCTCCTACGGTTTTACCACCGTGCGCTCGGGACCAGCTCGGACTGCTGCCTACTCACACCTGGAGGCCTCCAGGCCTTGAACCGAGTTGGAGTAGATCTCGGCTTTCACCATCCCTGACTTCAAGCTCTATTATAGAGCCATAGTTCTGAAAACAGCTTGGTATTGGCACAAAAATAGACAGATAGGCCAATGGAATCAAACTGAAAACCCTGATATTAACCCACACACCTATGAACACCTTATTTTTGACAAAGATGCTAAATCTATACAATGGAAGAAAGATAGCATCTTCAACAAATGGTGCTGGCACAACTGGATTTGGACATGCAGAAGATTGCAGATTCATATCTGTCACCATGCACAAAACCTAAGTGCAAATGGATCAAAGATCTCAGCATAAATCCAGACACACTGAATCTTCTAGAAGAGAAAGTGGGAGACCCTTGAACGAATTGGCACAGGAGACCGCTTCCTGAACATTACACCAGGAGCACAGACACTGAGGTCAACAATTAATAAATGGGACCTCCTGAAACTGAGAAGCTTCTGTAAGGCAAAGGACATAGTAAGACAAAACGACAGCCCACAGAATGGGAAAAGATCTTCACCAACCCCACATCTGACAGAAGGCTGATTTCCAAAATATACAATGAACTCAAGAAGCTAGCCACTAAAACACCAAACAATGAAATTAAAAAGTGGGGAACAGAACTAAATAGACAGTTCTCAACAGAGGAATCTGAAATGGCTGAAAGACACTTAAGAAAGTGCTCAAAATCCTTGGCCATCAGAGAAATGCAACTCAAAACAACTCTGAGATACCATCTTAAACTGGCCAGAAAGGCTAAAATCAAAAACACCAATGACAATCTATGCTAGAGAGGATGTGGAGAAAAAGGAACACTCCTCCATTGTTGGTGGGAGTGCAAACTTGTAAGACCACTTTGCAAATCAGTATGGAGGTTGCTCAGGAAAATGGGAATCAATCTACCTCAAGATCCAGCAATTCCTCTCTTGGTCATATACCCAAATAATGCACGTCCATACCACAAGGACATATGTTCAACCATGTTCATAGCAGCATTGTTTGTAATAGCCAGAACCTGGAAGCAACCTAGATGCCCCTCAACTGAAGAATGGATAGAGAAAATGTGGTACATTTATACAATGGAGTACTACTCAATAGAAAAAAGCAATGGAATCTTGAAATTTGCAGGCAAACGGATGGAACTAGAAGAAACTATCCTGAGTGAGGTAACCCAGCCACAAAAACACAAACATGGTATTACTCACTCATATATGAATTTTAGACATAGAGCAAAGGATTACCAGCCTACAATCCTCTTCACCAAAGAAACTAAGAAACAAGAAAGACTCTAAGGGAAATAAATGCATGGACCCCAGGAATGGGAAGGGGCAGGAACTCCCGAGCTAATTGGGAGCATGAAGGTAGGGGAGAGGGAGCTGCCAGAATGAGAGGAGAAGAGGAGATGAGAGGGGGAAATGGAGGAGCAGAAATATTGAGTTGGGGAAAGAATAGAGGAGAGCAGGATGAGAGATACCATATTAGAGGGAGCCATTATAGGTCTGAGGAGATATCTGGCACTAGGGAGATTTCCAGGGACCTACAAGGATGACACAAACTGACAATCTAGGCAGTGGTAGAGAGGATAACCTAAATGCCCTTCCCCTATAATGAGACTGGTGACTACTTTTTACGCCATCCTAGAGCCCTCATCCAGTGGCTGATGGAAGCAGAGGTAGACACACACAACTAAGCACTGAACTGAACTCTGGAACTTAGTTGCAGAGAGGGAGGAATGAAGATCAAAGGGGTCAGTACCAGGCTGGTGAAACCCACAAAAACAGCTCACTATACAAGGGGGAACACATGGACCCCAGACTGCTGTCTGGGAGGCCAGTAGAGGACTCATCCAGACCCCTGAACATGGATGTCAATTAGGAGGCCCCCTCACTGTAGGGGGCCCCTGGTAGTGGATTAGTATTTTTCCCTCCTATAAGAAGGGACTTTGAGAGGCCATCCCAGGTGAAGGGAAGCACTCTCGGCCTGGACACATGGGGGAGGGCCTAGGCCCAGTCCAGGATGATGTGGTGGACTTTGGGGAGCCCCCATCAAGGACTCTAACCTGCCTGTGGAGTGGAGGATGGATGGGGTGGGGGACAGGTGGGGGGTTGGAGGAGGGTTGGGGGAGGGGAGGGAGAGGGAGAAGGGATTGACATGTGAAGCAAGCTTGTTCCTAATTTGAACTAACAAAAAAAATATTTTTTAAAAAGTACATCCACATGAATAGTACTTAACATATGGTCAGTGCAAAACTATCAAGGCAGTTTACATTTTCCTTAGCTCTGGGTCTTTGAAATCCAGTCTGTGTGTGATACATGCATCTCAGCTTGAACTAATCACACCAATGTGTAAAGGTTCCATGTCAGAATGGTTCCCATACTGAGCCATGAGGAAGGAAAGGGTACATGAAAAGACCATTGGATGAATCAGAGAGCTTTGGTGTGGTCTACCTCAGAAAGACATTCAAAAACATAAAGGAGGCTAAGTCAAGGACACTATTCAGCTTCAAAGATCACTATCTGGTGTCTGCTTCTTTCTATACCAGGGTAGCTTCTCACCCCAGCTCTCTCCACAAGGTAGAGCTAACTCAGAAGTTTCTGAGTCATGGCACCCAGCATGAAATATAGCAAGTTCTCCATGAATTCTGCATGAAAAACAAGTCTAAGCAAGCACTCTTGTTTGTCCATCCCTAGGACAAGGAGAGCAGGGTACTTTACTTGGAGTCCCATACCAACCTGCTCAGTTTATTTGTTCCTTAGAGTCCACCCTGGAACCTTGCTGCTGAAATGGAATAAAGATTGCTCCCAAAGAAAGAAGCCATTATGTTGCCCAAAAGAATGAGAGAAGGCACACAGTAGGCCAAGAACACTGTGCACTGTCTCACAGAGATTGTCTCACAGGATTAGATCCTGCTCAAGCAGCATTCCACACATCCAGTCAGGAATTGCCAGAAACCATGAAAGGCCGGCTGCCTATACTCCTAAACTTAGCTAGAAAGATGAGTCTTAGATCCAGTTTTCCAAGCTCAGGATTCAGCCTTCTTGTTACCATATGGTGATTTTCAGTGACAGTACCATACCCCACAGTCTTTCTGTGATTAACTTTATTGGGGCATTTCTGATTGTTATGATGACTAGGGAGTGCTATCGAACTTTAATGAACAGGGATCAGGAAAGCAAGGATCCTTGAATGTTTTCAATAACCTCAAAATCAAGAATTTCCCCAGGTCACCATGACTTCTGACTATAAATGAAAGAAAAGAAAACATGCTTCTAATTATCTGGGCATAGAACTTGACTGTTTTACATGTAAATAATGACACTGTTTTTCATATACACTGAACTTTCTAGGAATAAGACAACCACCTATATTCAGGGGCATACACTTCATTTCACCTTTAATTCACTTGTTCACCCTTTCAGAAAAGCATGTTACCAATAGCAACTCTTTTCATGATACTTGAGCCACCAACATGTACACTGTGTATACTATATGTTGTAGGGCACATTTCAACTCTAAGCCTTAGTGCATGTGTGTATATACTGTGTGCATGGAGGGAGGATGGGGTCATGCCAGGACTTTCAGCAACTGATACAGACAGTTGGAAAAAAATTTTGAGAAGCCTCCAAGTAAACTTCGTCCCAGAGTTCCTTGGACAAAGGCCCGTCAGCCAGGTGCCCTGGTACGGTGCCCAGACTAGACATGAGACAGGAAGGTACTGGATTTCTATAGTCTGTAGTCCAACTGCATATTCTCTAAGGTACCAACAGCATCCAGTTGAGTGTCATCAGCTTCTCTTAAGTAGTTGTATTCATTATTGGCAAGCCCATCTGTTTTTTTCCATAAGACTTAGCACAGCTGTGCCTGAACCCCCATATGCATGCTTCACTTTATTTCAAACTTGTCTTTTCCATTTCTTCTTTTCATAACAAAAATGCCAATAGACTTGTTCTTTTTAGTCATGGCTGTCGAGCTTCAATGATCTACAAATTTCATTTCAATTTAATAAAAGAGACATAAAGTATTGTTGATGAAGTCTAGAACCTCAGTATAATGTCAAGATCCTGGGTGAAGAATCTGGAGAAAGAAAGAAGGAACCAGTATAAATAAGCAGGTACGTACTGACAGGTGCTTGGCCCTGAGCAGAAAAAGAAACCCAAAGAAGGAAAGTCAAGGACAGACTGTGCCAATATTTCATTTTCCCCAGCCTTCACAACTGTCCCCTTCCCTTCCACTCCGTAGTCCTGCTTCTCCTCTTCTCAGTCTTCCCAAAGCTGAGGGAGGCAGGAGACACCCAGAGACAGCAAACCTACAATAACACCTACATGCAAGTATTTTAGGGCTCCTGAACACAAGCTTCTCACTGGCTCAATCCCTGAGTGATGACAACCAGTACAGAGAAGCCCATGCCAAATCCATGAAACAAGAGGAAACCCCATGAGAGTCTAGAGCATTTCTTAAAAGAATCGTGAAGGCTAAATAGAAATATTGACATATACCAGATAATACCAGAAGACAGAAAACCAGAATTCATTCCATTTTTATGCCCCACAGTGTAACAATGTTTTTTACAAATAAATGACTATAGACAGAAACCTGGCAAGGCAAAGACAGGATGTTTTCAAAAGGCAGAAATAACTACTGTGATAATATAATAAGATTGATTTTTTTCCCTTTAATAGTTTTTGGCTCCTAAATATTTCCCCTCCCCTGGTACCTCAGCCCTCAAAAAAATGTGTCTGCTTGCCTTTCTTTATTTCTTCACTAAATCTTCCTTCTCCTGTCGTTTTATTTCCAGACTTTCAGAATCAAATGAATCCTTTTCCCAGTTGAGCTCTTTGAATCAACTTCTCTGCCAACAAACAATGTTAGCAGTCAATATTTCAACATCATTCGTTGCCTATAAGTCTCCCTCAAAATGGTAATATCAGTCAGACCCATCTGACTGACGTCAAAATAAATTCCTTAATTTTAAAAGTTGGCTACAAGTTTTCTTTAAAATATCAAGGACTAATGTTATGGTTTGAATGTAAAAATTCCCCCAATGGGAGCCCCCATCGAGGGCCCTACCCAGCCTGGGGAGTGGAGGGTGGATGGGGTGGGGGACCGGTGGGAGGTTAGGGGGAAGGGCTAGGGGTGAGAGGAGGGAGAGGGAGAAGGGATTGACATGTGAATAAATATTTTTAAAAAATGCCCCCAATGGGCTCCTGTTTGGATACTTGTTTTACCAGCTGATAGTGCTATTTCAGCAGGCTGTGGAATCTGGGGGAAATGAGCTACTAGGAAGTGGCTTTGAGGTTTACACACAGGACCACCTTCTATACACCCCCTGCCTCCCATTTCACAGGGATGTGGCAAGAACTATGTGTATGTCATGCATTTCCCATGCTTTCCCCACCATGACAGATGATATTCCTCTCAAACCATGAGTCCAACAAGTTCTACCTTTTGAATTAGGGATGAAAAAGTAACTAGCACAACTACAAAACACAGACACTGGGTATATGCATCATGAATGAGGACAGCAGAGTGTCTGATTTTTAACATATGTAAGATAACTTTTTAAAAAAATTATTAATTCTGTGAGAATTTCATACGATGTATTTTGATAATTTTGCCCCATTCCCCACTCCTCCCAGATCTACTCCCACATCTCTATACACCTAACTTTGTGTTCTCTGTCCCTACCCACACAACTTTCTAACTCTCTCTCTCTCTCTCTCTCTCTCTCTCTCTCTCTCTCTCTCTCTGTGTGTGTGTGTGTGTGTGTGTGTGTGTGTGTGTGTGTGTGTGTGTATGTGTGTGTATGTGTATGTGTGTGTGTGTTCTATATCTCCTTCTCTCCTTTTAAAAAACCATGAAGTCCAGTTTGCATTGCCCAACTGCTCTTGGGTATGGACCCTGCCCTCAGTGTGGTCAATATGCCAGGTGTCATACTATTGGAGAACAGTCTCTCCTTCTACCACTGCTATCCAATGTCAATAGCTCTTCATCTAGGAGTAGGATTTCAAGCAAACCTCCACCCCTCTGTGCTGGGATTTTGTCAAGCTTGAGCTTGCACAGGTCTTTGGCATGCTGCCACAAGTGCTATGAGCTCATATGTACCACTGCCCTGTTGTGTCCAGAAAACACTGTCTCCTTGAAGTCATCCACCACCTCTGGCTCTTATAATCTTTCTGGCCATCCTTCTGCATAGATGCTTGAACCTGGAGGGGAGGAATTAGGTGCCTTCTTTTCCTAAACCTTCCCTTCCCCACTACAGCTCCAGCTGTTGGGTTGGTGGAAAAAGCACTCCATCAGAGATGCAAACGGTTTTCCTCAGGTTTGTTTGGTGATCCACAACTAAACCACTCATGCAAATTCTAAAAGTTTCAGGCATTATATAATGCAGCCAGATGTCACCACTTGAGGGCTTTGAGTTCACATTTGTTTTCTTTGTTCTGCGTTGGCCATTCCTTGAGAACAATATAGATTTCCCACCTGTGTTCCATGTCTGATTTTGGCTCCTCATCTCTGATGAGTCAAGACCTCCATCCCCTGATGCCCTCTGGTTCCAGTGTGTACAAGAGGTAACAGCTCACAGTCACTAAACAATAGTAATGAACCACCACTCATAATTATTTGAATGTAAGAGCTTCATTTACCTGATTTTATATTTAGGAAATGTAACAGTCATATAGTAATGAATATCAATTTTTCTCCCAGCCAAGTTGTAAAACTTACTGAATTGCTCTGCATCCTGGATTTGGGGCTGGGTACTATTGTTTCCCTCAAATAATTCACAGGCTAGTGATAAAGAAAGCAAGTTGGCAAACTTTGTACTCTGATGATAAAAGGCATAGCAATAAATACCAACAAATCCCAAAGTGCTTTAAAAATACAGACCACATAGGAGATTTAGAGAAATGTTCTTTGGGGGGAGTTTTTTGTTTGTTTGTTTGTTCATTTGCTTGTCTGTTTTGTTTTTTTTTTTAACATACTAACTGGAGGAGAGAGAAAAATTGGGGAAGCATTCCATAGTCAACTAAGAAAATAATTCATAGCAACAAGAGTTACATTAGCACAACTATGAGTAGGACATTATGTATATAGTTAGCTTCCTTACATACATCATTTCTTTTGTCTTCATCACAATGCAGACAGGGTTTCTATGTTACTAGTGAGACACAGAGTTTTTCATGAGCAAGAGTACTGATTGGGAATACAAAGCCAGTATTTCCGTGTGTGTTTAAGATCTCCCAACTTGTGTGCCAGCTTTGAATTCATTGTCCTTGCTGGGCATAGCCTAGAATTATTAACAAGCAAATACCACTGCCAAATAGTATATAGAAGGGTAAGAAGTCAAATTATGGAAAAATCAATGTTATGATATGAAACATTTTAAAGTACAAATATAATCAATGTATTATTCACATAATCATAAATATAGAGAAAATATAAAGAAAACCAATTCAAGCTCATGTTTTATGGGCAAATATATGGGCAAAGAAAAAATAGGTTTGTACATGAGAATCGCAAACATTATAAACTATTGTTGCTGTTCTTAGTCATCCCCCAGAGGTGGAAGATAAGTCACTATTGCTGAGGATGCCATGCACTTTGGACACAGGACCCAGAGGACCTGAACTGGATCTCACCTGAAAGTCTCCCCTCTATGGACTAGCTTTCATGACATCAGAAGACTATGTATATTTCCAAAGGAAGGAAGCAACCAATAGTCCTAGCCAGCTATGATGTCTATGAACCATAAAAAGCGACCATCGTGGCACAAAATCTCTAAGGGTGTAGGCATGCACACCTTGGCAATTGAATTTTAGGCCCACTCAACAAGAGGAAATTCATACCTGGTACTGAAAACCTAGCCAACTACCCAGGGCTGGTGAAGTTGTGAATCTTACAGGAGAACCTACAACCACCACTTTACTAAACCAGCATAATCCCTAGCTACATTCTAAATATTTTCCCTTGAACCCACAGTTAAGTATAGTTTTCACACCTCACCAAGGAAACATCTCTTTATATCACATAGAGACCATTACAGAAAACTACAACCAATCAAAACACAGTTATGAAACTCAGTCCCAGTGAATACATCTACAAAACAACTCCTGCACCTAAGGCTCGGGAAACATTTCCAAAGAGAAAGCAGAAAGATTGTAAGAAACAGAATCAGGGAGTGGCCTAGGAGATTGTATCTCCTAGAAATCTCAGAGAAGCAGGAGGTCTCACCAACATGGCTGCCTAAACATGACCCAAATAGGAATGGCACCAATGGACATTCTAACATGTAAGGGTAAGTGTTCAGGAGGTCTTAACCTTAGACATTGAACTACAGGCAATGAAGGAATGATCAATATGAAAAAACAGTTTTCCCTAAGGAGGAGCACACCAATGGGTTATCCACATTAAATGGTCAGCCCTGAAAACATAAACACGCAAGTAACATGCAGACTAAGTAGGTTATATTTACATACTTAGAAAGGGAAATTATACATATATGTACATATGTATGTAATGAGAATTTAAGAAAAATAGGCCATTGATTTAAAAAAGAGCAAGGGGTACATGGAAGGACTTGGAGGAAGAAAAGTGAAAGAGGAAATGATGTGATTACACTATAATCTCAAAAACTAAAGAAGTATAGTTAAAGACAAGACTAGGAGCTGGGCAGTGGTGGCACACAACTTTAATCCTAGCACTGGGTAGGAGGGCACAGAGACAGGGAGAGCGTGAGTTTGAGGCCAGCCTGGTCTACAGAGAGTTTCAGGACAGCCAAGGCTACACAGAGAAACTCTACCTCAAAAAAAAAAACATAAACAAATAAAAAATAAGATTGGGGAGAGATAGTTCCATGAGAGGAATTGATGCTTCTCAGCTGAAGTTGTTACATTAAACATTCAGTCCATGGAGGTGATTTTGTTATTCATTGCATTATTAATATTAACTAGTATGTATACCAAAGTCTGCAACTTTTAAATAAGCCAGTAAGTTGCTCACCTCAAGAGAAACAATATTCCCCCTTACCCCAAGGCTTATGTATCACTCACTGAAAGTTACTCATACCTTTATGGCCATCAAGTAAAATCCTTCCCCACAAAAGCTCTTGTGACCTTGAGCCTGTCTAACCCAATGAGGGGTCCCAGTTATCCATTATCAAGAAATGGCTGTGTTGGCAGCACTGAAGCCAACAGCAATTACCAGGGAAAGACTGGCTGGTTGTTCTTACCATCACCAAGGCACTTAAAAAGGGAATATGAACTTTCAGAGCCTCCCATCTGCATACAGGCCAAATGGTACCCGTGGTTTCTGTTTTGTTTTGTTTATTAAACTCACTTAGCCATCTGTAGAAATTGCTCTGGGAACACAGCCATTATTTTATTCAGCCTTTTGTTCTCTGGCTTTAATAAATTAATGAGGTATTAACCAAATTCACACATGGTAAAGCAGTGCTCATCACTATAACCATTTTGGTGCATCTGTCCCCCACTCCTGAAGCAGCCTGCTGTGCCAAACCACAGTCTATCATACACTCAAATTTCATGTCTAAACCAAGAGAGACTCGTTAAGGACCTATAATTTTCTCACCTGTATACAATCATCATGGTTTTTTTGCCATAAGTTCTAAGAGAAAAGAGAGAAGGTACTTGAAAAGTCAGATTCTGAAGAAAGATCTTACATAAAAAAAGGGAAATAGGTTTATTCTAGTTATCTCAACAATATCCAGAAAGCAAAAAACTTTCTTAATGATCCATTGAAAAAAAATTGTTAAATAAAAAACATTCCTGGGTTCTAGTGGAAAGAAGATTTCTCAAATTAGGTCAATCAAGTTCTAGTTGATTCTAAGGGTTCCCATCCTCTTAGAGAAGGCTGCTACATCCCAGGTGACAGACCTTCCTGAGATTTGGACATAGCTATCCCACTGAATTCTCCCTCAGTACCACACAAACTGTTTGCTTTCTTACTTTTGTCCACTGAATTTGATGCATACTCACTGACACCAAGGCACACCACCACTTGGACTGGGGGAGTGTAAACCCTTGTAGATTTATTTGCATCAAATTATCCATATAATCAACATTAACACGTCTTTAATCCCAGCACTCGGGAGGCAGAGACAGGAGGATATATGTGAGGTTGAAGCCAGCCTGATCTACAAAGCTACACAAAGAAACCCTGTCTTGAAAAGAAAAAAAAAATTCATGTTAACATCAAGCCTTTTGAAATGATATCATGGGTATGTTATGATAAATCTTTCCGCCAAAAGCCTCCGAGCCCCACTGCCACATGTGCACTTTATGCCAGCCTCCCGCCCGAGTTAGGCCCAAATGAATACACAGAAACTTGTATTAGGTTCAAAGCTGTTTGGCCAATGACTAGGATTCCTCATCTGTTAGCTCCATCTTAATTATCATAAATCTATATATTTTATAAGACTTATCTTATCGGATGCCTTATTGTCGTCCCTCCTTGCTGGTGGATCACATCCTGCCACTGGAGGAGGCGAATGTTTCTCCTTCGCTTTAATATGAGTCTCCTTGCTATGTCACTTCCTGCCTGGATCACCACTTCTCTACTACATTTCCCAGAATCCTCTTTGACTTAGTCTAACAGGACTAGTTAGACTAGTCCTGTCTAACTTGCTGTCTCATCGGCCAAACAGTATTTTATTTAACAATCAATAAGATAAACATACACAGTACATTCCCCATCATGGGTAAGATAAATATTAGTTTTTATATACTCCAGAACCCCCAGGCCAGGAGTTGCACTGCCCACAGCGATCTGGGCCCTCCCACAGCAATCACCAGTCAAGAAAATACATCAAAGGCTTGCCTAGCAACCAAGCATATAGGGGTGTTTTCGAAGTTGAGGCACCCTCTTCCAAAATGACTCTAACTTCTGTCAAGTTAACATAAAACTAGCCAACACAGACTCTTACCCCCGAAAACTGCTCAGAGAAGGTTTGGTCAAAGCCAATGTTTTCTACTTGGCCAAATCCAAGGGTGAGTTTAGACTCCTCACAGTACTCCTCCCCATTCTTCCTCTCCCTCCTACCTTCCTCCACTGAAGCAGTAAATGTCAATCCCTCCAATAAAAGCCTTCTGGTCAAAGCCAATGGCATTCACTTTGTCAAGTTAAGTTGTCAGCATGCCCTTGGTTTGCTTGGTTTGTCTTCACTGTCTTCACATGCGACATTACTTACTTCATCCCTTGCTGGGACAAAAATCCTGACAGAAACACCTTAAAAGCAGGAGAATTTATTCGGGTCATGTCTTCATCACAACAAGTAAAGTGTGGCAGAACAAGGAACCACAGGAGCACATGACAGCATTCTGTATCTGGCATCCCACCCAGGAAGTAGACACAGCACAAGCCAGAACTAGAGGTGTTTATTCCCTTCGAAGCCTTACACCTAATTACCTATGTCTACCAGCTAGGCCCACATCTCATGGGTTCCACCTCCTTTCAAAGCAATGCCACCAGCAAATGTTCAAGCCCATGAGTCTATGTGGGACATTACATATTCACAACGTAATGCAAACTTTGCATGCCTGCTATACTGTCCACACACCCCAGACATATCATGACAAGAGCCCAGTTCTTCTCTTGTCATCTAGTGCTAACTCATGCCTCAGGACTCTGCTTAGCCTCTCCCATTAGTGGAGACCACTCCATAACTTTCTCTATCCAACAGGACATTAAGTACCATATATTCAGATGACACCCAACCTCTTTCCTGAGCTCTGAACTTTATCTCTGGATTTGTTTCTTTGCCTTTGTTGTGATAGAAGATGAAATGCTTTTTAAAAATAAACTAAAAGAGAAAAGCACTGATTTGGGCTCACAGTTCCAGACTACAGTCTGTCATAACAGGGAACTCACAGAGGCTAGAGGTACCAGATCACATCATCTCCATAATGAAGAGAAAGTAATAAACTCATGCATGCTTCACAGCTTCCTTTCTCTACTTACACAATCCAGGATCCAGCCAGGGAATGGTGCCACCCACGATACACAGGTCTACCAGCCCCAAGTAACACAACCAAGATGAGCCCCTACAAGATACTCTGATGGGCCCATCTCCCAGGTAATGTAGGTTCGGGTCAAGTTGACAATAAGTGCTAACCATCTCAATATCCAACGACCTACTTACCATCTCCTTCTGTATGTATAGTAGACATTTTGAATATTGCCCAAACTTTCCTTCTCAGCCCCACTACCTACTCTTATGCCAACCTTCTTCTAGTGAGTAAATCACTCCGTTTGGATCCCATAACAAATCTAATGACCTGTAGTAGAGAGCTCCACCAATGACAGAATTTCACAGCCAGAAAAGAAGTGGGAAAGCCTGCTGAGCAAACCAAAAGACAATCTCCAAGCTCCCTATTAGCCCAGCCTTCCCCTGCTCTGTCCAGCCAACAGACCTCCCAAAGAAAAGAGTGAGGATATTTTTCCCATACCTGCACCAATGTTGATCTTCTTTCCATCAAGGAAAACTGAGCTTTCCTCCTGTACCCTTGCTCTATACCCTCATGTTCCTTCACTAACACTAGACCATCAGCCATCCCTTTTGTTGCCGTTACAGTCTTTTCCTCCCAACTGACACTACTCCATTCACACATGGGCATGTCCAACCTTCACCAACCTTAAAGTTCCAACTCTCAGCTTCTATTTTTCTTATCCTCTTCCCAGTCAGATGTCTCAAGGCAGCAATTGGTTCTTATTAGCTATACTTCATTTCCTTGGCACCTGCTTTGCTCCAGTAACCTGGCCTCCCAATGACTTGAAACATGCAAAGCATTCTCTCCAATCCTGAGCCACTGACTCATACCCAAACCATTTTGGAATCATTACATGCTCTCCTCTTCACAAAAGATGAACACTTAGTACCCAGAATGTGAGTAAGCCTAAAGCAAATAGAATTATTGAATTCTCAAAACAACAGGATGATCTTACCTGACAAGTCAGCCCTGGGATAGAGAAGAAGTCCTCCAATTTCCCCATGGATTCACTAAGACAAAAATATAAACTGTTCACCTGTTATTGAGTCAATACTAAGTATTAATGATAGAAATAACTCAAAATAACTGACAAGCTAAAAATATACCCACACAAAAACTTTAACTGGTTTTTCTGAACTAGATTAAAGAATCATACTTGGTTAACATCTGAAGAGTAACTATGTAAATATTAATCAAAAACATATTAAACTAACCACAACTACAACTATACATGATACAAACTTGATGGACCCTGCTGACCATATTTGCTTCTGTAGCATTTCAACTAGGAAAACTGGACTTGGAGGACATAATGTTCACCAAGTAAAGCAACTCAACAGCTACAAACTGGAAAGTTAGTCTCATGAATTTTCTATAAAAAAGAATTGTACCAAATAAAATGATTTTAGCAAAAAACATAATGATGGGAAATAAAGGATAATCTTAACTGTTCTGGAAATAAAATTGATGATGACATTGAACTAGCTTTATGTAATTAGTTCCATAAAATATTCTGTCGTGAAACTTTCCTGAAGTTAGGCTAGTACTGTGTAGACTGCTGAATTAATTATCCCATTAATATATTTAATATTCATGAATATACTTACATGCAAAATGCATACATCTCTAGAGTATGGTTAGCCAGATAAAAGAACCTGCTTGATTAAAACTTGATTAGGATTGGGACATCCTCTCTTCCCAACATTTTCTTGATCTCCAAGCCTAGCCTGCTGCTTTGCTTCCCTGGATTGACTGCAGAATGTAAGCTGCTCAAGGTCAAAGTAGTTTTAGCCATCTTTGAATCCACAGTGCCTATACCTAGCACTTAGGACTAGCTCAACAACCATTTAACATAGCAAATTCACTAAGCCAACATATGACTAAGGCTTCTTCTCACAGCCACTTCGTATCTGGATTCCCTAGGGATTTTGCCATGCAAACTCAAAATACCCCATTTCCAGAAATTTCTAAATCACTAGTTAGAACTTGATATAGTTTTAATGAGCATTCCAAAACAAAACATTTTCAAAAAATATGTTTAGAAAGAATTATAATAACCCAGAAGCATCTGCCATATGTTTCAGGTAGCAAATGCATTTAGCTGTCCAAACGGGAGCTTTACAAGCAAGAAGCCTGATGTTGTAGGAGCTGCCAATGGTTCCTCAGTACGAAGATGTTGAGGCCACTGTGGCTGAAATTCTCTCGGCTTCCCATTTGCTTATCACCTATGGTTGATAAATCCCTGCAGTAGTTCTAGACATCACATCCATATTCAAAGCAAGAAAAAAAGGAAGGGTGCCACTTGAAATTCATCCTTCGACAGAGAGCAAAATTGTCCTAGAAATCTGTCCTGGACTTCCTCTTCCATTCCAATGGCTACAACTATATGAATTGGCTAAAACTGTGTAGGTAGCTTGTCCAGAGTGACTCAGCTGGCCACCTCAGGCGGCAAGGGTACCTGGAAGAAAAGAATGCTAGCAATTCTTTCCAGCTTCTTTGCTGATAAGCTTGAGAGGACTGGAAATGAAGGGTTATTGCTTTAGCCAAAATTCTGTCACAACATCGCTCCCACCAATTCCTTATCTACCAGATTCACCAAATAACCCTCACAACAACTTTACGAGGTAGGAATTGTTATCGTACAGAAAAAGAAACTGAAGCACAATAGAGTAAATAGCTTTCTTAGACTCCCTCAGTCAAACCCAGGTAGTTTATGCTAGAGTCTCCATGCCCTTCCCCTCTCCATTCTAAGGCTTTAGAAACAAGCCTATGGTGGGTGAATGTCTAGTTGCCAGCACAGGTGTTGTCAGCCTTTATTGCTCTATAACACCTGCTAGTGAAACAGACCTTCAAATATCACCTTTATCTTTATGCCTCCCTTTTAGCATAGCCCCAGGATGGTATAACATTTTTAATGCACATTAAAATTCAGGACTTGTCCTACTGCCTGGTTTATTTTGGGTCTGGTTATCCTTCATCCTACACCTTGGCACACGAACCCTGCCCAAATTGCAAGCATGCGAGGAACTGCAAATGAGGTCCCAAGACAACAGTAGGCATTTCCTTATTATAGATCTGTTTTCCAAGTTGAAGGATATATTCAAATTCTGTAGCATGGATCCCCTAAGGTTCCTCAAGTCACTAAACTTATTTATCCTAACTAAGATGTGTTCAGGAAGTTCAAACATCCAAAAAAAGATAGCTTTTCCCTGGAGCTGTGCATATGGAAATAAAAAGAAAGGAAGGCAAAATGAAAAAAACAAGAGTCAGCTCCTGCAGAGAACCTGGAAGCTTTCCCTTTCCCTAACCAAACCTAAGAGGTGTTGTCTCCAAACAAACTCTGTGTTGCAAAGATCCTAATATTAAGAATCAGTAATGCATACCATTGTTTCCTGCCATTGAAAGTGAAGAGTTCCCATCAATTTTTAAATTAGACATAGCTGTGGGTGCTTGGTGTTATCATAAAAGGAACTTACTTCACCTCTGTAGCTGTGATAAAACGTACTGACCAAAAGCAACATAAGGAAGCAACAGGTTTGTTTCAGCTTACACTTCCAGATCACAGACCATCATGAGGGAAGCCAAAGGAAGTTAAAAGCGGACCTGCTTGCTATTCCACACAGCATTACCTCTGACCTTATAGCAGAGGGCATGGAGGTTGGTGTTTGCCAGCTGGCATACAGGCCAGCTTATACTCAACCAACATTCTAATATAGTTCATCCCTGTCTAGGGATGGATGATACTGCCCACAGTGGGCTGGGCCCTTCTACATCAGTTAACAATCAAAACAATCTGCCACAGACGTGCCCACAGGCCAACCTTATCTAGGCAATTTCTCAACTGGGGCCCTCCTCTCAGATGACTCCAGGTTGTATTAAATTGCCAGTTGATTAATACCATACTTGACTGATGAGTTCTCAGCATCCAATAAACAGGACCACCTAGATTGTGATATCACACAATTGTCTGCCCTAAACTCTTGATTTGCAAAGTTGATATAGAAATTTCTACAGAAATTTGAAAATGACACATCTAATTGCTTTATCTGTGGATTATAGTTTTTTTAATGTGACTAATTTGGGTACAATGTTTACTTAGTCAGTCTCAACAGAATAAATCGAGTATTTAGCTTTAGTGTGCAGTGGATTGAGGACAGTCTGTCCTTCAGCTCAGGACAATAAATAATGTGCTACATCAGAACAGCTGACACATATAATACTATGACATTGTGGATAGTAAGCCTTGATTAGAGAGACTAATTCTAAGATTTGGGATGTAACAGCTCACATTTCCAACATACAAGATGGCTCTCTTTAACTTCTAACTCTCAAGCCCACCATACTGGTTATATTCTAGAAAACTTTTCCAAGTATTTATAGGAGGAAGAAGTCTTCCCAGCTCTAATTTAGAAGTAGTGGAAGAAAGGAAATAACCTCTTGAACATGAAAGCAAATTTCAGATCCTCAAGCATAAGCCTGGCAGCAGGAAGACTATAGATAGAAGGCAAAACCCAATCATGATTAAGTGTCGACTTAACACCAAAAGTAAGCCAGAAGGAAAGAGCAAGCTGTCCAGGAGTTCCTGCTTCCTCAACAGAATTATTCCCAGGAGCCTTACAGCCAAAAGGAACTATTTTCTTCACAGTGACATAGAGGTTATCCATGCAGATCTTGAGGAAAAGTCACCTTGCTTTGAACCCTCTAACTCCAGCACATATTTACTGCATGTGTGATCTTGAAGAAATCACCTAAGCCTGTGACTCAATCCTCTTAACTGAAAAAATAGAGAATAATCATACATTTATTATAGTACTTATGATGGGTTACCTTATTATCAACTGATTGAATTGAGAAAGGCCTACATTAGTTAAGTACACCTCGGGGTGTATCTGCAAGGACACTTCTAAAGAAGACTAACTAAAGAGGAGATGGCAATTCCCAATGTGGGTGGCATCATCCCCTAGGTTAAAGACCCAGAAGGAATAAGTAGGAGAAAGAAGAAAACCCATGATTGTGGCCATTGTCTTCCTGACCCCTGGCTACAGTGAATGGAGCTATTCTGAGATACCACCTGTCCCACAGTGTGGGCTGAAGCTGCTGGCACTGTGAGGGAAGTCCTTTCTTCCCTTGAGTTGTTCTCTCAACAGAAAGTCTAACACAGTGTTGCTGTGAGGACTGAAGAAAGTAGTATACAAAAAATAGTAGAGTGTTCTTAGAAATCATGTAAGAACTTGTCTACTACTGTTTAGTATTACCACTAGTGGGAAAGAGCTCATAGTAAGAACACCTTTTAACTACTCATCTCAATTAGTTTGAAGATCTAAACTCTTTCATGTCTGAAAAATTAAAAGTGACCATTTCAACCCCAAAAGTACTGCTACAATCAGTGGTTAATATGCTTTCATAAAGCCCATGTGAAGTCATTTAGCAACTTCCTTTTTCATTTTTTGTTTTTGTTTTGTTTTGAGACAAGGTCTCACCATTAGTCATGGCTAGCCTGGAGCTCACTATTTAGAGCAGGATGACACTGCCTCATAAGTGCTGTCATTATAGATATGTGCCATTATTCATTTATCAACTTCTTGAAGTCCAGTTCTCAGCAGCATTTCTACTACCTTGTTTCTTAAACTCTACTAGGGAGAGAGGAGATATAAGTTTGTTTTTATAACTTCATAGAAGGTAAATATGAGCAAAATACATTATATAGAAAAGATATAAAGAAAGCCAATGCAAGCTAGTGATATCTGGGCAAGCATATGGGGTAAAGAAGATAATAGGTATCAATTGGGTTTGTCCATGAGAATCACAAAACATTATAAGCTATTGCTGTTGCACTTGGTCCTCCCCCTGAAGTACAAAATAAGTCACTATTGCTGAAGGCACCAGGCACTTTGGATACAGGACCCAAAGGATTCAAACTGGATCTAACCCAAAAGCCTCCTCCCTGTGGTCTAGCTTTCATGCTACCAGAAGGCACAATGCATGGTTCCAAAGGAAGGAAGAAACCAATAGTCCTAGCCAGCAATGATATCTATGAACTATAGCAAGTGACATAGCATATATGAAAGTGTCATAATAAAATCCATTATTATATGCTAATAAATAACTTAAAAATCCAAAAGAGGGTATTCCCAAAGAATACAAGAATAATAACAATGGCTCTCCCCCGTCAAGGCCAGGCTGAAGAAACCCACAGAAACAGCTGACCTGAACAAGGGGGAGCTCATGTACCCCAGACTGATAGCTGGAAAACCAGCATAGGACTGATCCAGACCCCCTGAATGTGGGTATCAGTTAGGAGGCGTGGACAATCTAAGGGGCCTCTGGCAGTGGATCAGTATTTATCCCTAGTATAAGAATGGATTTTGGGGGCCCACTCCACATAGAGGGGTACTCTCTCAGCCTAGACACATGGGTGAGGACCTAGACCCTGCTCCAAATGATATTACAGACTTTGAAGATTCCCCATGGAAGGCCTCACCCTCCCTAGGGAGCAGAAAGGGGATGGGATAGGGAGTTGGTGGTGGACAGGGGAGGATGGGAGGGAGCAGGAACTGGGATTGACATGTAAAACAAACTTTTTTCTAATTTAAATTTTTAAAAAAGAATAATAACAATGATAGCATACTCAGGTTTTATATTGCTAGAGATAAGGGGAAGAGGGAAGAAGACTTGGTTTTCACTGTTTCATCTTTTGTAACTTTTCAAATTTCAAACCAAACACATACTGTATATCCATTAAAGATTCCATTACAAACTGTTAAAAGGATTTGAACACTGGAGAAGATGCAACGTAAGTAAAGGATACTCTACTGGGTCCCAGGAGATGGGGGCTGTATCACTTATGTGCTATGAGATCATGGCGAGACACTTAATATCTCCTAGGGTTTCATGGCTGTAAAATAAAGAAATTAATGCCTCCCCAATCGCCATCTCACTGGGTTTATGTGAGGGTCAAGTGAGATTCCAGTGCCGCTTTCCAAACACAAACAGAAAATATCATTATTGTTCCTGGAAGCCCTGCTGCTGGAACTAGACTCCTTGGTTGGTTTGGCTCCCGGAATCATAGAAGAACACTGAAAAGTTTGGCTTCAAGATGAAGGATACAGGAGATAATGTCCCTGTTTCAAGTCAAACCCTTCTTTACACTATCCTAACCTTCTCATGTCCCAGCCCCATCACCATAGAGAACAGTGCCTTTGAGAAGTGACCAGAATTGAGGTGCCCATCTTGCCATAAATAACAACAATTTAATGTCATTTCTCCTATATTCTACACCAGACGAGATGGGTTCCAGATGCAGGCATGTGCAATGTGCCACGTAGGATAAGGGTAAAAGATTCCCATTTCTATCTGACTTCTTTCTAAACACAAATATAGTCTGGAGAAAATTTTCAAGGTCAAAAGGAACACCTCTTTGCCAGTAGGCTCTGCCTAGAGATAGAGAAGGTCAAGATGTGGGAGAGAAAAACAAAACCAGGAACAATTTTTGACTATGCAAACCTTGATACCTCACCCCCACAGCTGAATGCCTCATGCAGTTAGCTCACTCCAAATAAACATCTCTCTTAATACTCCCAAACAATTCTTGGTGAATAAAAGACCTGTTAAGACAGACATGGAGGCAAGAGGATCAGAAACTAGAGGCCATCCTTGGCTGCATAGGAAATTTAAGGACTGTCTAGGCTATATGAGATCATGCTTCAAAAATGTGTGTGTGTGTGTGTGTGTGTGTGTGTGTGTGTGTGTGTGAGAGAGAGAGAGAGAGAGAGAGAGAGAGAGAGAGAGAGAGAGAGAGAGTCTGTTATAAGCTGGTCCCTGAGAGGCTCACCTAGGAATATTTTCTATAAATTCCTACCTAACAGTACTTCGTGAAGGTATTTCACTCTTATAGTCTTTGCCTTTGCAAGAATAGATTAATATTCACTCAGCATTTATTGTGAATTGGGCTCTTTTAGATATGTAATATTGTTAGCAGTCGAAACTCAGAAAAAAGCCACTTAGCCCTGTTGTGAAGTTAAGAAGTCTGAGATTCTGAGGGACCTGTGGGAACCTGCTTATGGTTTCCCAGTAAGGACTGGAATCAGGTTCCCTGACGCTAGACCCCATGCTCTTTCTCTCATCTTGATGCTCACAAAACTGGGTTTTCCTTGTAGGACCCTCCAGCATCACAGGTTGTGATGAGCCATTTAGCTGTAGTGTATAAATAGCTAAAGACAATAGCAAAGCTACAGATAAGATATTTGAAGCTAAAGTGTAAGATTTTTCAAAACTTTCAGAAAGGCCAAAGACAGTATGTGCAAGAGTAAACTCCACCTCACTCTGCCACATCAGCACCAGGGATGACTATGACCCCTCCTTGGGTCACAGCACACAGTTGTACAAGTTGCACACCACTTCCTAGTTACCGAGCAAGGGACCCTGCAGGTATCACACTCTCAACAGCTGTCCACAACTGCCCACTCGTTTTTGACTGTCATCTACATCTATGACTACAATATTACTAAAATCTAACTCTGTTAGACAAGGCAAACTCACTGTCGTCCATACTCAGAAAATGTGTACTGTTATCAAAGCCACCAGCAAGAGGGAAAAACATAGATTTTAACACTAACTTCAGCCTAAAATTTACCTCTAATTTTGTTATTCTTGGAAGAGTTGGGAAAAAACTAAAGATTAAAAGATATACAAATAATGTCACTCAATGATTTTATGCAGATACACACTAAAACCAACAACACACTTTCTAAACACTCCCTTTACTGATCCAAAGTCTCAAATCCCCAAAATCAATGCTCTGGAAAAAAAAATCACTGCTTGCCTAGAAAAGGTCAAATAATTAGATCATCATTGTCAAATGTTTGTATTTGGCTCCTGGAAACGAGGCCCACCCACAGAAGGGGCAGAACGAGAGTCAAGCGAGCCAGCGCTTTCAAGTGAGAGAAAGAATGACATCTCCACCTGATACCTGTGACCAGTCGGGTTCTTAGGGGAAATAAGTGGCACACTTGAAAGAAACATATATGTAAAGAACTCAAGAAACAGGGGTGTTTTTAAAAATAACCCATTCAAAAAAAAATGGACCTGGGATCTGAGCTGGGAGTTTTCAAAAGAAGAAAAAGAGTTCATCATCCTTGGCAATCGGAGAAATGCAAATCAAACAACCTTGACTTTTCATCTTACCTGACTCAGAATGGCAAAGATCCACAAATCCTGGAGACAATATGGAGAAATGGAACCCTCATTCACTATTAAGGTATTGCAAACTGGCCCTACCACTCCAGAAATCAGTGTGCAGAATCCTCAAGAATCTAAAAATAAACCTACCACATGACCCAACTATACCATTCCTTGGCATATGCCCAAAGGACTCAACATCCTACTCCACAGATGCTTGCTCAGCCATGTTCACTGCTGCTCTAGTCATGATAGCTAAGAAATGGAAACAGTTTAGTTAGCAAATAGATGATGGAAATGTGGTACTTATATACTTGGGATGCTTTTCAGCTGAAAAAAAAAAAACACATTGAAATCATGAGCTTTGCAGATAAATGGGTGGAACTAGAAAAGATCATATTCAGTGAAGAAACCCAGACTCAGAAAGACAAACATCACATGTTCTGTCTCATATGATCTCTTCCTCCAAATCTTCATATATGAATACATAACTGTGAGTAACAGCAGAAACCAGAGAAGTTAAATGGGACCATTGCAGGAATAGGAGGAGCAATAGATACAAGAATAGCAAGCGACAAGTGATCTGAAGGGGTGAATGGTAAAAATGGAGAGGACTCTAATTAGGGAAGGTATATACAGAAGGAGTGAGGAGGACAAAATAACAATAGATGTCTAAAAAGTCATAAGGAATCTACTATTAACTACCATATATATATATATATATATATATATATTATATATATATATATATATACATATATATTATTATATTATATATTATTATATTATACTACCATATATTATATATATATAATACATCAGAATATGTAATATAAGTTATATTATTATTTCCATTGGCTACCTCCTGGAAGTGGTAGGGAAGTACCAGTTGCTAAGGACACCATACACTTTAGACACAGGGCACAGAGGCCCCAAACTGAATCTAAACTGAAAGCTTCCTCCCTGAGGACTAGCTTTTATAGTAGCAGAAGGTACCAGACAAGCTTCTAAAAGAGAGAAGTAACCAGCAGTCCTGCCCAGCTATGATGTCTATGAGTCACAACAACCACCAGCATGGCACAATAACTTTTAGGGCAATAGTGGCATTCATAGCTTGTAATTCATATTGACTGAGTTCATTTGGGCTGTAACCAACAGCTCTCTAATTGAACTTAAGATCCATTCAACGAGAAGAAATTTGTGCCTAGTACTGGAAACATAGCCAGTTATCCAGGGTTAGTGAAGTTGTGGATCTTGGAGGAGAACCTACAACCATTTTACTATACCAATATAACCCCTAACTACATGCTAAATATTTGTCCTTATATCCACAGATAAGTGTAGTTCTCACCCCTCATCAAAGATATCTCTCTTGCAGCAAAACAAGACAATTACATAAAGCTACAACCAATTAAAATGCAGAGTTATGACAAAATCCCAACTGATACATACATAACACCACTCCTGTACCTAAGGCTCAGGGATCACTGTGGAAGAGGGGACAGAAAGATTTTAAGAGCCAGAAGAACAGGGAGTTTGCTGTGAGATTATGTCTCCTAGAAATATCAGAAGCACACCCAATGAAGTTTCACCAACACAGCTGCCTACACATGATCGAAACAAGAACACCAGTAGACATGATAACATGAAATGAGAAAGTTCGGGAAACCTCAGCCCTATACAGGCAATTAAGGAATGCTGAGAGCAGAAGAAAACGTCTCCCCCAGGGAGGAGCACACCAATTAGTTATCCAATACCAAATGGTCAGCCCAGAAAGCATACACATACAAGAAACATTATACAGACTGAGAAGGTTGTGTTGTGTGTGTGTGTGTGTGTGTGTGTGTGTGTGTGTGAGAGAGAGAGAGAGAGAGAGAGAGAGAGAGAGAGAGAATTAAAGAAAAAGAGGCTATGAATTTAAAGAGGGCAAGAGGTGAGAGGGGTATATGGGAGGATATGGTGGTAGGAAAAAAAAGGGGAAATTATGTAATTATAATATCAAAAATAGGGCTGGAGAGATGGCTCAGAGGTTAAGAGCACTGACTGTTCTTCCAGAGGTCCTGAGGTCAATTCCCAGCAACCACATGGTGGCTCACAACCATCTATAATGAGATACGGTGCCCTCTTCTGGTATGCAAGCATATATGGAGGCAGAATGTTGTATACATAATAAATAAATAAATCTTAAAAAAATAATAATAATATCAAAAATAAATGACTGGGCTTCTTCTTCTTCCTCCTCCTCCTCCTCCTCCTCCTCCTCCTCCTCTTCCTCCTTCTCTTCTTCTTCTTCTACAATTTTAAAGATTGAGCCCTAAATCTGTCTTCACAAATGGAGTCCACTCTGAAAGCATGGACTTCAGCAACACATAGGATCCTAAGAAGAACATATTTGAGAGCAAATTTTTCCTTTGAAATACAGACACACACAAAAAGATCATGTTTTTCACTTGAGAAAGTATATATGCACAATTACTTTCAACTCTTTTTAAATAAAGTGTAATGGATCCATAGCCTACAACTGAGAGGAAGAGTCTTGCTAAAAACCCTTCACCAATAGACTAGTAGAGCCAAGTGGTATTAGCCATTGGGAGACTGAAGGAGAAACAGTGACGGGACCATGAGCCATGTGGACCTCCTTCATAAAACTATTTGACTGTGCCCTAATTACTTTCTGTAAACATACTTTATGGCCTATGCTCAGCTAATCCTCCAAAACTGAAGGATCCATAATAATGAGAGCCTTCTGTGGGCAACAGTCTGCTCTCCACTCTCTGCTAGCGACTCACTCACTGAGGAGCCACAGGGTGATGGGAGTCGGAGAACCCTCCAGAGACAAAGTAACTCATTCAGCTTCAAAATCAAAACCTTGAGAGTCTATGGGATCATAGGAGGAGAGCTGAGAAACACATCCTCCACCAGTACAGAGAGGAGTGCTAAGACAGAGCTTCATTCTCTGAAAACTTGCCAGAAAGGGAGGACTGGAATCAATAAACTCACATGGGAGCAGGAAATACATGTTAGGAAATTCCGTATTTTCAAAGACTCTAAGATGCCCACAATTTAAAGGCTATGCCAGTCTTCTAAGTACTGCTAAGAACTGCAAAACACTGCCAATCGGTGGCACAACTCCTTGTTCCTTTGAAATTTCTGTGATTTAGTTTATGACATCTGAAGATTCCCATTGTAACTGGTTACATTGCTTGTCTTATTGGGAACACTTCTTTGTCACATCCTTAGTAATACTCCTAGCCCAGTACCAGCCTCACAAGGGCATCTTCCATTCCCATAAAGTCCTTTACAACTGTGGGGATGTCTCCAATCTGCCAAGGTGGATATTTGGTTCCTTGACATCAAAACCCGATTCATTACTCAGTTCCGTGCCTCTGTGCACATAATTGCTTCATTTCAGAGCTGACTCATTATGTAAATGTTTGGAAAATACTGTAAACAAGGACTGGGACTAACAATGAACGTAAATTAAAATGAGGAATTTAAAACATTGGCCAGCAATGAGTGAGTTTACACATGCAGATAACTTCATTGATAGCAAATGAAGTATCACCATCTGAAAAAGAAATCTCATCCTGATTTCAAAAATGCTTAAATATGCACGTGGGTGGGTCATCTGCTAAGCACTGGAATATGACTATGTACATTACTTTTCTCATAACCATGACAATATATTTGACTGAAACAAGTGAAGTGAGGAAGAATTTATTTGGGTTCATGTTCTCAGGGGATGACAGTCCATCGTGTTGGAAAATCATGGGCACGCCAGGGGCAGGAAGATGTGGCAGAGGCTCCTCATATCCTTGCAGGTCAGGTAACAAAGAATGAGACCCAAAGCAGAGTCAGCCTGTCACCTCCAAGTCTCTCCAACACTGCCCTATGCTCACCACCCACATCCTATGTCCCAAAGGTTCCACAACTTCCTAAAGCAGAGTTACCAGCTAGGAACCAAATATTCAAGTGCATGAGCCCATGGGAGGCATTTCACAAGCAAACCATAACAATGACACATTTTGATATGCTCTTAGATTCAACTCCACAACCCTATAGCAAGGATACATTTTTAAACAACTTTTTCATAGTATACGGGAGAGGTCCTACAAGAAATACATAGTACCTACACTGCAAAAATGACTAGTATGACTAACTGACAAAAATGAAGAAACCATTTATCAAGATGTGGGCGTTTAAAGGAACCATGAAAGTACTTCTGGGCTAGTAACAATAGAAAACTTCTGAAAACCTTTAGCCTGAGGAAATAGGAAGAAAGAAGGCTGTGTGGACTCAAAGAACCCTGCAATGCAGACAGTCATCCTAACTGGAGCTTCGGGTTGTGGCAGAGTAAGACTGCCACCTCCCAGGAGATGGAGAGTGAGTGAGTGTGCAAGCCACCCTGACTGTCAGTCAGGGTGAATCTCCTGTCTTGGATCTTCCATTCAGCATTCACAGAAGCTGCAGTCCATGGAGGTGAGACCCTCAGGACAGAAAGAAAGTAATGAAGAAATGTAGGGAATTAGTGATGGGTGCTCACCCCTAAACAGACATCTATGTTAACTCCACCAACACCAAGGCTCAAGGAGCATTGTGGATGAGGAGACAGAAAAAATGTAAGAGCTGGAGGATAGGGAAGAGAACTGTGAAATATCTTCTGGCCAGGACAACTAATGTAATCATGCCCTCGTGGCAGCTGTATTTACCTTCACAAGGCCTAGCTAGTCAAAATCACAGCAATGATGGGGTTGACAAAATCTAGACCTTACCCCATTTATGAGGTGCTTATTGGAACTGGGTGGTTTCTTCGGGGGAAGAATCATTCATTGTTTTCATGATGTGGCCACTGGTAGGTTTCCCATGCTCTAATGGGTAGTCCCACACCCATATGTGTGGGGGGGGTATAGGTGTGTGTGTGTGTTTGTGTGTGTGTGTGTGTGTGCGTGTGCACACATGCATACATGTACAGCCCTAACCAGATTTAATGAGTTAACAAAAAGAGAAAGATGAAAAAAATAAAAAGAGAGAAAGATGAAGTTAGAAGGGGCATGTTTAGGGGGCATGGAGAGAGAGTGTGGAAATGGAGGTAGGTATAGTCTTATTCTCACATTTTATTGAATATACATGTGAAATTCTCAAAAATAAAGGAATTTTGAATCAGGCATGTTAGAATGAGACAGCTTTGCATGAAGACTGGTAACAATAGCCAACATGCCCTGAACACATTCAGTGATGAACACTGAGCTAAGTCCTCTATAATCACTCTTTGTACTCTGTACTGAGGATCAGAAATGGCAACACAGATTAATTTATTTTTATCATTTGATAGTTTCATGCATTTATATAATTAACTGTAGTCATTCTCTCTCTTTCTCTCTCTCTCTCTCTCTCTCTCTCTCTCTCTCTCTCTCTCTCTCTCTCTCTCACACACACACACACACACACACATGCTCCTCTCCCTCCTTCTCCTACTGGAACCCTTATTTTCCACAAACCCAGTTCCTACTTTCATGTCTTCATCTGAATGAGGTCCACTGAGTTTAGAGTTTCTTGCCCAAGTGTGGAGGAGAGGTTAATATTTGCTGGAACAAGAGCAACTTGTCAGTGACTACACCACTGAAGAAAAAGACATCCAGTCCCCTATGACCATTAATTGTCCATAGTTTCCAGGGGTGGAGCCATCTGCAATGAAATACTGGGGAGCCCAACCTTCTATAGATCTTATGCAGATAACCACAGCTGCTGTGAATTTATGAGTACAGCAGCTATGCCATAGAGAAGGTATAAAAATGGACAAAGAAATAAAAGGGACTGATCAGCAGGATATAATACCATTATTCTGTGTCAGTTAAAAATAAAATAAACTACACAGTTTTTCACAGACATTGAAAGAACAATACTCAACTTTATATGGAAAAATAAAAAGCCCAGGATAGCCAAAACAACTCTTTACAATAAAGGATCTTCTGGAGGCATCACCATCCCCGACTTCAAGCTCTACTATAGAGCCATAGTTCTGAAAACAGCTTGGTATTGGCACAAAAATAGACTGATAGACCAATGGAATCGAATTGAAAACCCTGATATCGACCCACGCACCTATGGATACCTTATTTTTGACAAAGGTGCTAAATCTATACAATGGAAAAAAGACAGCATCTTCAACAAATGGTGCTGGTACAATTGGATTCGGACATGCAGAAAATTACAGATAGATCCATACCTGTCACCATGCACAAAACTTAAGTGCAAATGGATCAAAGATCTCAGCATAAATCCAGTCACACTGAATCTTCTAGAAGAGAAAGTGGGAACTACCCTTGAACAAATTGGCACAGGAGACCACTTCCTGAACATTACGCCAGAAGCACAGACATTGAGGTCTGCAATTAATAAATGGGACCTCCTGAAACTGAGAAGCTTCTGCAAGGCAAAGGAAACAGTCAGTAGGATAAAACGACCACCCACAGAATGGGAAAAGATCTTCACCGATCCCACATCTGACAGAGGACTGATTTCCAAAATATATAAGGAGCTCAAGAAGCTAGCCACCAAAACACCAAACAACGAAATTAAAAAGTGGGGTGCAGAACTAAATAGGGAATTCTCAACAGAGGAATCTGAAATGGCTGAAAGACACTTAAAAAGTGCTCAAAATCATTGGCCATCAGAGAAATGCAACTCAAAACAACTCTGAGATACCATCTCACGCCTGTCAGAATGGCTAAAATAAAAAACACCAATGACAATCTATGCTGGAGAGGATGTGGAGAAAAAGGAACACTCCTCCATTGCTGGTGGGAGTGCGAACTTGTAAGACCACTCTGGAAATCAGTATGGCGGTTGCTCAGAAAAATGGGAATCAGT
Source organism: Cricetulus griseus (assembly GCF_003668045.3). Classification (NCBI taxonomy): domain Eukaryota; kingdom Metazoa; phylum Chordata; class Mammalia; order Rodentia; family Cricetidae; genus Cricetulus; species Cricetulus griseus. The sequence goes on from NC_048595.1 coordinate 329,314,952, forward strand.
GTACCTCAAGATCCAGCCATTCCTCTCTTGGGTATATACCCAAATAGGGCATGTACTTACAACAAGGACATATGTTCAACCATGTTCATAGCAGCATTGTTTGTAATAGCCAGAACCTGGAAACAACCTAGATGCCCCTCTACTGAAGAATGGATTGAGAAAATGTGGTACATCTATACAATGGAGTACTACTCAGCAGAAAAAAGCAATGGAATCTTGAAATTCACAGGCAAATGGATGGAACTAGAGGAAACCATCCTGAGTGAGGTAACCCAGTCACAAAAAGACAAACAAGGTATGTACTCACTGATATATGAATTTTAGACATAGAACAAAAGACTACCAGTATATAATGCTCTTCACCAAAGAAACTAGGAAACATGAAGGACTCTAAGGGTTAAATGGTCCCCAGGAATGGAAGTGGCATGAACTCCCGAACTAATTGGGGGCATGAGGGGGGGAAGGAGCTGCTACAATAAGAGCAAGAGAAGAGGAGAAGAGGAGAGGAAATGCAGGGGCAGAAACATTGAGTTGGGGGAAGAATAGAGGAAAGAGAGCAAGATGAGAGATACAATATCAGAGGGAGCCACTGTAGGCCCGAGAAGGGATCAGGAACCAGGGAGATCTCCAGAGACCTACAAGGATGACACGATCTGACAATCCAGGCAATGGTGGAGAGGATAACCTAAAAACCCTCCCCCTAAAATGAGATTGATGACTTCTCTTTATGCCATCCTAGAGCCCTCACCCAGTGGCTGATGGAAACAGAGACAGACATCCACAGATATACAATGAGCCAAAATCGGGAATTTAGTTGAAGAGAGGGAGGAATGAAGAACGAAGGGGTCTGTACTAGGATGGAGAAACCCACAGGAACTGTTGGCCTGAACAAGGGAGAGCACATAGACCCCAGATGCTGTCCAGGAGGCCTGTACAAGACTGATCCAGACCCCTGAACATGGATGTCAATAAGGAGGCCTCTGTACTTCAGGGAGCCTCTGGTAGTGGATTAGTATTTTTCCCTGCTGCAAGAAGGGACTTTGAGAGCCCATCCCATACGAAGCGTTACACTCTGGCCCTGGACACATGGGGAAGGGCCCAGGATCAGCATAGGAAGACTTGGTGGACTTTGCCGAGCCCCCGTTGAGGGCCCTACCCTGCCTGGGGAGTGGTGGGTGGATGGGGTGGGGGAGGAAGTTTGGGGGTGAGGGGAGGGAGAGGGAGAAGGGACTTGAAATAAGCTTGTTCCCTAACTAGAACTAATAAAATAAAAAAAAAAAATGGTAACAAAAAAATAAATAAATAAATAAATAAAATAAACTTACTTTTAAATGAAATAAAACAAGATGCACTATATCATTTTCCTGCCTAACATGTTTTCTAATATGTCACATGGAAGAAAATCTGACATGCCCACCAGGGCCTACCTACCTCATCCTGGCCTGGCTCTGGAACAGCTCATTTGCAGTCTCTAACACCATCATGTTGGGTTTCCTCCAGTGTTCCCAGCTCATTTCCCCATCACCTCTACACATGTTGTTCTCACTACCGAGACTGAATGCCCTTTCCCCATTTAAGGTCAAGTACTTTTCCATGTTTGGTCAGCTCATTCATTGCCTCCTCAGAGGCCTCTTCTGACTCCCCCACCCAAAGCAGATTCATCTCCCAGCATTGCATCCTCTGCCTTTTTTTTTCTCTCCATGGCCCCTATTTGATTCCTCAGCAGTTTTGCATGGGGTATGTTGGTATCTGTCTGTCTATGTGTATGTGTCTGTGTCTGTGTATGTGTCTGCGACTGTGGCTGTGTCTGTGGCTGTATCTGTATGTGTATGTTTATGAATGTGTCTCTCTGTGTGTGTGTGTGTGTGTGTGTGTGTGTGACTTTTACAAGACTCATGAAATCATGTCTGACCTACCTCTCCCATCATCATTTGCCCATCCCCTAGACATCCTATGTCATGTTTGTTAAAATTGTCTATTCCTTTATCTATTATTGTACTACTTTCCCACAAAAAAATCAAAGTTCCTTTGCTCTTCTGGTAAGTTGATGATAGAACCAGCCCAAAGTCTTGGGGTCACTGAACATGCAGGATTTGTGACTCATTTGTCTTTCTTCAGGGCCTCCCTCTTCTCCATTCCTTAGGACTGCCTCCAAGAAGTCACCTGGTCTCTCAAGGAAGCAGGATCCAAATGTTGCAGTGTATGGACAATCACTCTTCTGTCTCAAGTGTCCCCAATTCAAGTCAGCTAAATTGCCTGAAAAAGACATGTCCCTTTATCTCCAATCCCAGTCGGGCTACACAGAATCTAGTCCCGTTTTTGTGTAGGCAGGAAGGTAGTTCTTACAAACACTGGAGAGATGTGGACAAAGACAGCATCACTTCCCCCAAGTATAGGTTCAAGTCCTGTGTCAGCTTTCCCTGTTTCTTTCAGTTAAATCAGGAAAAGGAAAGGCTGCATATGGGTGAACACAGCATCCTCTCCCCCTAGGAAAGATGTTGCCTTCATCTTGTGTAACATGCTGGAGCCTTCCTGTACATTCTCTCTCGGGTTCTGCTTCCTGCTTTTCTGTACCTTCCTAACTCCTCCACTGCTTGCTTTCTGCCAGGGAGTTTGTTCCACATGAGCATATGTGCACGTCTTTTAATACACAACTTTGGCTGTATTCCCAGCAAAGGAGGAAGAAGTTTTTGTGGCCAAACTAATTCAGCAAGCTTCAATTATTCATAGGATATTTATTAAGTGGAAAGAAAGCAATGGCTCCACCATTTGTTATTACTTTGTGATCTGTCACGAGGGAGCTACCTATCCTCAAAGACAAGTGTGCTTAATCATGAAAGTTTGGAAGCAATTTTTCAAAAACACTTAGGTTACATGGCCCAGATAAAAAAATAATAATAATAAGGTGTTTGAGTCCCGGGTGATGACAGGCAGAGAAGTAACAACAGGCACACCATCCCCTGAGTTCTCATGGTCCCAAGAGCTCCAGTTATACATACAGAGCCAAAAGTCCATGGTCAGCTGTTATTCATTCTTTGTGTGATAATCAGGCAAGTGTAGTCACAGGAGCAATCCAGGAGTAAAAAGTTCATTACACTCCTAAGTCTTTGTCTTAGTTAGGGTTTCTATTGCTGCAATGAAACACCATAACCAAAAAGCAAGTTGTGGGGAAGGGTTTATTTGGCTTACCCTTCCACATTGCTATTCATCACTGAAGGAAGTCAGGATAGAAACTCAAACATGGCAGGAAGCTGGAGGCAGGAGCTGATACAGAGCAGCTGATGGAGGGGTGTTGCTTACTGGCTTGCTCCTCATGGCTTGCTCAGCCTGCTTTCCTATAGAACCCAGGACAACCAGCCCAGGAGTAGCACCACCCACAATGGGCTGGGCCCTCTCCCATTGATCACTAATTGAAAAACTGCCTCACAGCTAGATGTCTCTGAGGCTCCTTCCTCTCTGAGGACTGTAGCTTGTATCAAGTTGACACACAAAACCAGCCAGTACAGTTCTCCACACAAGAGGCACAGCAGGCCACATGGGCTTATGCAAATGACTTTAGCATGATCAGGAGGTAGGGGACAGAAGTAAATTTAAGTCAGCGCCTTCTTGGGGCCTTCTATAACAAAGTGGTGCAGAGTGAGCAGTGACCACTGCTAGTTTAAAAATGTTCACCAAGTTTTGTATTTATACAGACAGTATCTAGTTGCCTGGTTCATGGCCGTGGGGTAAGTAAGACAGAGAGATATTGCATCTTAACATAGATGGGTTACATAGATGAGATCTAGCTGTGGGCTGATAGTTTGTAGATCAAGACTCTATATTCTGTTGAGCTCTTTGCTGTGGCTAAGAATCAGTAGTCCTAGGAGGGGCAGTTTCTCCTCAGCCTGAAAGAACTTTTACGACATCAAAGAATTAGATAGAAAATTTTAAATGCCTACAGCAATGTGATGGTTACTTTTCTGTGTCAACTTCACTAGGCTATGAATTGACCAAAGAACTGCTCAAGCATGTTTCTATATGTGTCTAGATGTGCTGTCAGGAGAGATAACACTTGAATTGGCAGGCTGAGTAAGTCAGATGGCCTTCGACAACATGCTCATCCAATCTTCTAAGGGCCTGGAAACAACAGAAAAGCATAAAGGTGACAAATACGGTGGTGTACATCTTTAATCCCAGCACTCAGGAAACAGAGGCAGGAGAAGTCTTTGAGTTCAAGGCCAGCCTGATATACATAGTGAATTCCATTCCATCCAGGGCTACAAAATGAGACCCTGTCTCAAAAAAGAATAAAAAGAAAGAAAGAGGAAAGGTGGAGGACCAAAAGATTGCTTAGCTGGTAAGCCAGGAAGAGTGCTTTCTAGGCTCAGTCCAATCTTCAGAACCTACAGTAGGAGAGAATTGACTCCTGAATTGTTCTCTGGCTTTAACACACACACACACACACACACACACACACACACCTCACCATGCATACATTAGTAATAAATTATAAAGTTAATAAAGGGAGAAGAAAAGGAAAAATGTATTTCAAGCTGCTGAACTGCTTGAGCAGAGGCATCAATCTTCTAGCACTCTTTGTTCTTAGACCTTCAGATCCCAACAGTCACATCTATGCTGCCCTATTGAGCTCTCAGACTTATGACTGCACCAGTGATATTCTATTCTGCAACTTGCATTCTATGGTAGATAATAAAACTTCCTGACTTCCAAAACCATGTGATTCAATACCACAGGTGGGTATATGATAGATAGATAGATAGATAGATAGATAGATAGATAGATAGATAATAGGTACATAGATAGACAGACAGATGAGACATCTGTCTAGTGTATTGTTCTGTTTCTCTGGAGCACTCTGTCCTATGCAATATATCAGTGTTCTTACACAGAAGAACACACCACCATCAACCTCCACACATTTTGGTGGACAGAGGACAGGAAATATCCATATATTGATTGCACTAGATATTCTCTAGTCAAGGAAGTAGCCTTGTTAGAAGTGCAACCTCTGGGGCTGGAGAGATGGCTCACCAGCTAAAAGCACATACTGCTTGCTGTTGAAGAGACCTAAGTTTGGTTTCCAGCACCCAAACCATGTAGACCACACCTGCCTGTAACCCCAGCTCCAGGGAATCTTATGCTCTATTCTAGCCTTCGTGGTACCTGCACTCACACACACACACACATATACATAATTCAAAGTATAATATTTAAATATTTTTAAAACAAAAAAGAAATTGATCTTAGACAGTTCTTAGTAGAGAAAAACAGTGAGTTGCCCAGGGTTCTGTAAAGAACCCCCATTCATACTCTCGAAAATCACCCTAATTAAGCTTAGAGTTCATCAAAAAATTTAAAGAAAAAGGAGAAGGACGTCTGTTAGTAAGCCATCATAAGGCAAACGAAGGATATAGCTAAAGAGATGAAATCATTGGAACTAGGAATAGGGAGGGAATACCACTGGTACCCACTATAAGCTATGTTTTATTTCTAAATCTTGTACATATGCTTTAATTAAAAGGAAATTAAAAACTATTTTCCAGAACCATTAAAGAAAAGGACCCTCTGGAGTCAGGGCTTAGACTCAGCTTGTTCTAGAATGTGATTATCCACAATTTCTAAGCCAGCTCTATTAATCTACTGGAACGGGGGGGGGGATGTACCTCTGGAGCCATCATGCTTTTCTGTCCTCAGAACCTAAATGGTTTCATCTTTAGTAGGGCCTGAAGTTACTAAGTCTGTTCCCTGGAGAAGCAGCCAGACAATGAGCTAGCCATCCATCAGCTAGCTCTTCAATACCAAGAGAACACAGTCACCAAGGGATTTGGAGTCATTGGCATTGAGAGACTGCCTTAGCCCCAGGCTGATTGCAGACACCTGGGAAAACATAAACTGTAGAGACAGATATTGACTCCTGAAAGGGATGACAGAGAAGCCCACCTGTCACTTAATCTTTATAAAAGCACAGGATTAAAAGATGGAGGGCTGGAGAGATGGCTCAGAGGTTAAGAGCACTGACTGCTCTTCCAGAGGTCCTGAGTTCAATTCCCAGCAACCACATGGTGGCTCACAACCATCCGTTATGAGATCTGGTGCCCTCTTCTGGTGTGCAAATATACATGGAAGCAGAATGTTGTATACATAACAAATAAATAAAATCTTAAAAAAAAAAAAAGATGGAGTGCCCATGAGATGCTAGAGATGGGAAGGAGGCTATGGTGGCTTGAATGAGAAATGTCTCCAATCGGCTCTGGTGTTTGGACCTAGGTTCTCAGTTGGAGGTACTGTTTGGGGAGATGTGCAGCCTTGCTAGAGGAAGCACAACATTGGGGATTGGCTTTGAGTGTTCACAGCCTCACCTTACATCCAGCTCTCTGGATTTCCACTTAATGTTTTCTGGTGAAACTATGATCTCTAAGCCTTCTGCTCTTGTCACCATGACTGCTGCTTGATGCCAGGCCCCAACCGGCCATTATGGACTGACTCTCCCTTTACAACCATAAGTCCAAATAAACTCATCCATCTGTAAGTTCCTTCTGGTCACGATGTTTCATCATAGAAACAGAAAAGTAACTAATGCAGAGGCAACAACAGAAAAGAAGGAAGACTGTCTTGCAGGCCACAAAAAAAAATGATATAAAGTGATCAAAATGAAAAGCATCCCTGGATTATTAAGGTTTTTTTAAAAAAAAGCATTTCTTTCCCTGATCCTTGTCAATCAAATGTTGGATGTAGTCCAAAGAATACAAGAGCTGAGGGTACATCTCAGTAGGAAAGTACTTGCCTAACATACACAAAGCCCTGGTACACAAGACCCTGGCTCCATCTATAATACCACAAAAAAGAACATTAAACCAATGTCTGAAGTGAAATGGAGCAGCCCCTGTGGTCTCAGAAGTGACCCTAAGTAATACCCATACAATGGCAGCACAACCCTTGTCCATAGATGCATGCTGAAAAACCTAGTTTCCCACCTCCCCTATTCTGCCTTTCCTTCACCCCCCATCTGTCTTTGTCCTCATCAACTTCTGGTTAACCCACCAGCACCATACTCAATAGCACAGAAGCTCTGTTACAAACTGAATGTGGACCCCCAAAATTCTTATGTTGAAGCCAAATCCTCAATGTCTCAGTCTTCCAACACCCAGAACAATGAGAAATAAATGTTTATGGCTTAAACCACCTTATTCGTAGCATCTTTTTATGGTATCTGAGGCAAGATATCTTCAAACCTCCTGGGGGTGGACAGGAACCTCTGCTCCAAAATAGGGGAGGGGCTTCAACATAATTTTTCTCAGACAAGGAGATTAGCAACATGTCATCCTATAATAAATAAAAATAGCTGAAATTCTGTAATTCCCAGAACACCATACCTGTAGGCTTACAATCCACATGGCCAAGATCTCACACTGCCCAGACACCTGCTCCCTAAAAGTGCAGTTGCCCACCTTCAACAGAAATCACCCAGGAGCCTGTTAGGAAAATCAGACTTCGGCCCACCACTGTAAGCCTGCCACATGGAAATCCACTGTTGAGATTCCCCACGCCTGTATCTTCACAGGCTCCCCAAACAATGATAGGTAGAACCACTGACACTCTGATTCCACCACCCCATCTCTTCCTTGATGCCTTACTGCAAGCTAAGGTTCAGATGGCCACAAAGAACCTTCTCTAAACCCTTTACACTCAGATCATGGTCTGGGCTCCACTGCATCCCATCATGTGTGAACTTTGCAGGAATGCAGATGGGTTCTCAAGTCATAGCCCTACTACCTCCAAGTATATTTGTCCATCAAACTGCTGTTTTGAAGTAACACTGTGCCCCCTGTGAACTCAGGCCACCCCTAAAATTCTAGTGAATGCCTCTAGCATCTGTGAAACTGTAACTACCTCAAAATCAAATCAAGCTCTTTGGAGAAACCCAGAGAAAAGCCAAGTAAGTGGGGTGTAAGACGATTCCTATTGGAGCCTTCTCTGAGATGGGAATCCAACCATGGATAGTTAATTGAGTCATCTTGCCAGCCCTGCCTACCCTCTCTTTCTGGTTCCCTCACTCCTACCCATGAATAGCTCTTCCTTCTGCTTTCATGCCTTTCTTTTCTCCTTGTTAGAATGTAGACTTGATACCCAGAGCTTAAGCCACCATATTGAATCATGAAGTACAAGACATTTGCTGAGAATAATTGGCCCCTGTCCATGTCATGATACCTATATCAGAATGTCTTAAATTTTTATTTTGTTCATTTGCTTGATCTCTGGTTTTCTTTTACCAATTGCTAACTGACATTTATCCCTTTTATCCTACAACATGCTTCAGGAACCACGATCTGAGTGACTCTAAGAGGCTGAGTGCTATAGCCACAAGCAAAGGAGCCTGGGTATCAGTCCTTCTGTGACTGTCTCCAGGCAGGTAATAAATCGATGGACATGTTAGGGGACACAGGAACAAATTTTCTTCTCTAGAGGGTCATGGGACCTTTCTGTTGCCATAGATACTTGAGAAAGAAATTCACTAAGCTCTTCTCAAGGTTCCTTTGTGCTTATGGCTGGGAGTTCTAACTTGTATTTCTGTTATTGTATCAAGGTTCTTGTGTCCTTATGGCCAGGAGCTCTAACTTGTATTTCTGTTATTGCAACTTAGAGAAAGAAATCTCTCTGCACCATCCTTAAATGGGAAAAGAAACATGGAACCATCTGTTGCAGACAGCACTCAACTCCTTTGTCATCCACCGCTCATTACCTTATTCATCCAGTGCTCAACTCTCCGAGCATCTGCGGCACAAACTTACTTGAGGTCATACTAGCTGTAAGTCACTGCGGTGGACTGGGGACAGTAAAGCTCCCCTAAAGCTGTTTCCAATTAGTGTGTTTGGATCTAAAGCCAAATACCCCTGACTTGAGGCAAAGCCAATTATTTCTAAGCAAGGTTGAGCCTTGACCTTGAAAACATTCAGGGATTAGACAATTCAGTGAATCAGAAAAAAAAAATATTTTGGCTGGATTTGGGGTTTATTTTATTTCATTTACTTCCTTTGGATAATTACCTTCCTTCTGCTACCCTTCAAACTCTAACACAGCTTTTCATCACATATGTGTGAATACAGTGATTCAAGATAAATTCTGAAAATGATTCTAATTCATACTCCTATCTCATGCCCAGGACACAGACACAGAATAAAGAATAGGGCGGTTCCTGTCACACTGTAGATCTTAAATACATTTTACCAAAATTGACTTCTTTAGTTTTATGCTTTGTATTTCCATTCCCTCGCGAATACCATACCACTAAACAAGCATTTGTACTAGGAGGTCTCACACTGGTATTGTACTTCAATAACTGAAAGCTCAAAGTTAGATCATTGATAAAAGTTAAAGTAGTCAGTAGTTAAAAGCACTAAAGTCCTGCCATTAATCGCAGTGTCTGAGAGGCAGAGACAGGTGGATCTCTGTGAGTCCAAGGCCAGACTGTTCTACAGAGTGAATACCAGGTCAGCTAGGGCTACACAATGAGGTGATGTCTCTGAAAAAAAAAAAAATTGAACTCAGCCGCTAAAGGCATCTGTCACCAAACCTGGTCACATGAGTCCAATCCCCACAAGCCACATGGTAGAAGGAAGAAACAACCTCAAATAGTCCTCTGACCTCTACACATGCACTATGGCTTACATGAGCATGTTTGTATGCACATGTATGTGTGGGCATGCATTAAATAAACAAATGTAATCTACAAATTTTTAATATGTATTTATTTATTTTACATCCTGACTAGTTTCCCCTCCCTCCTCTTCTTCTAGGCCCTCACCTCATCTCCATCTCCCCCCCCATCCACTCCTCCTCCTTTCTGTTCAGAAAAGGGCAGGCATCCCATGAGAATCAACAAAACATGGCATATCAAGTTGCAGTAAAACTAAGCACCTCCCCTTGTATTAAGGCTGGGCAAGGCAAGGCAGTATGAGAAATAGTTTCCCAAAAGCCAGCAAAAGAGTCAGAGACAGTCACTGCTCTCACTGTTAAGAGGACCAAGCCACACAAATGTTCTAATTTTAGGAGCACTGTAAGTTGAGAGACCCAAGGTCAATAGACTCCTATGCACCAGCCCACAGCAAAAAGCAGATAGTCAAGAGAACATGCAAGAGAAAGGGGCAGTCCAAATGGGAACTCTAGTCTTTCTAAAATCTACACTAGTTCATTCATGAAGGCACAGCCCTTGAGGCCCAAACACCTCCCAATGGTCCCCTTTTTAGTGCTCTAGCCCTGGAGGGCACAGTTCTAATGCATAGTTTTGGGGGGACACATTCTAAATTGAGCATTAGGAATTATGACAATTATTTTTATGTTCTAAATTGTGCTACAAATTAGCAATTATAAAAAGAGTTGTCAGCTAGAGTAAAGGATTACCAGCCTACAATCCACACTGCCAGAGAAGCTAGTAAACAAGGAGGACCCTAAGAGAGACATACACGGTCCCCTGGAGAAGGGGAAAGGGTCAAGAATCCCTGAGCAAATTGAGAGCACGGGAAGAGAGGGGAGGGAGCTACGAGAATGAGAAGGGAAGAAGAGGAAGGATGCAGAGGTCATGAAGGAGCAGAAAGGTTGAGTCGGGAAGAATAGCAAAAAGGATATGTGATAGGTATGGTTTTAGTTGGGGGGGGGTGATAGGGGAGGACTGGAGGGAGAAGGGAACTGGGATTGTCATGTAAAACAATCTTGTTTCTAATTCAAATAAAAAATCTGAAAAAAAAAAGAAATACAAAAATAAAACTCAAGTGCTGGAAGCTTAATAAAAAAAGGAGAGAGAGAAAGAATTGTCAGCGGGGAGCTCTTGGTCCCCAGACTGATAGCTGGGAAACCAGCATGGAACTGATCCAGACCCCAGAAACGTGGGTGTCAGTTGTCAGTGAGGAGACCTCTGAAATCTATGGGGCCTCCTGAAGTAGACCAGTACTTATCCCTAGCATAGGTGTAGACTTTTGGAGCCCATTCCACATAGAGAGATACTCCCTCGGCCTAGACACACGTGCGGGAGGTTGGGAGGGGGGCTAGGCCCTATCCCAAAGGATATGACAGACTCTGATGCCCCCCTATGGAAGGCCTCACCCTCCCTGGGGAGCAGAAAGGGTATGGGATAGGTAGGGTGTTAGTTTTAGGGGAGGAGGAGTGAGAGGGAACTGGGATTGACATGTAAAACAATCTTGTTTCTAATTCAAATCAAAAAAAAAAAAAAAGAATGCACAAAAAAAAGAGTTGTCAGAAAGTTTGTCCAGAAGTTGCTCTCCTCGGAAGCACAAGGCCATCCTTATATAAGGATATATACATCCTTACACATTGTTATACATCCTTGGACATCCTTGTGCACATTTATCTCTGCGGTGGTCATCTGCAGTTACATATGGACACAGAAGCTGTTGTAAGAAACCACTTCAGCTCATACTGCACACCCATGATGACAGGTGCAGCACTCTCAAGAGCTGTGATACAGATCAGGTTAGACATCCATGACCAAATGAATGCATAGAGAAAACAGGTTGCATACACAGAGCTGGGATGAAATTTTTTCAGGAAAATAGATGTAACTAGAAATCTTGATGTCAGGAGTAGAAACCCAGACTCAGAAAGTTTACACCTATACTCAAAACAAAATTTTAAAAGTGTGTGTGTGTGTGTGTGTGTGTGTGTGTGTGTGTGTGTGTAAGTCGTGGAATTAGAAAAGAAATGGCAAAAGGAGAGGAAGAGATCTTTAGGGAGGTAGGAGATAGAAAGGGTAATGAAACACATTCAAAGAGACAACAGAGTCTGACTATGGTAAGAGAGGGAATGAGCCGGAGATGGGAGAGGCATGGAGCCAGGGCATGGGGAGTGGAGGAGAGATAAACAAAGGAGAGCAAAGAATAATATTACATACATGAGAATCCATAAAGAACCCATTACTTTATATGTTAACCTGAATATTCAATTTTAAAATCTCCCTTTAACTAAGACCAACCATGAAGCCATGACTATCTGTGCCAGGAGCAACTGGAAGACTGGCACTTTCCCAGGGCTGTGGCTTGGGTGAAAAGAGAGAAATCTGTGGGTCACCTTGTAAATGGGGTGTGAAACCAGGGTACCCACTAACCAGGAGTCGCCTCCTTCCCACACATGAGCAAGTGCAGCTGATTCTCACACATTTGCTTCCCTCACCATCCCCTGGAAGCTAGTGAAATATTTTTATCTGAAAGGGCTTTTCCAGAGACAGTAGCTAAGGTGATGCAGAGCATCTCCCAAAAGACAGGAAACAGCAGGAACTGAGCAGCCAACACACATCCGGGGAACCTGAACTGGAAATCACCTCCCTGAGCCAGCCCTACCTCAACCTTGGAGCTAGCTGGCTTGGAGTGGACATTGAACTTGACTTCCCCTGCTTCAAAACTGGGGTGGAAGCACACAGATTGCCAACAATCTAGCAATCTGCATGAAAAGCCTGCAGGTGGAATTTCATGGCTATTCTTCCTGAATGGAAACAACTAGGATTGTTCTCTTAAATGCTAACCTTTGATATACAATTCATATGCACTTAACAGCACGTCCACCTGCAAAAGGAATAAAAAAGTCTTACCTATTTCTTTTTTATAATTCTGAAGTTAAACACAAAAGAAACAGGGTTTTTTCCATTCATCTACTGTACTATTTTTTTAACCCATTTCTCCTAACATCCTGTTGGGCCTACGCTGCTAAGAAAGTCTCTTACACTTTTGGGCTTGGGAGAGGGGGGCCCCAAGAAGGGAGACTGTGGGGAACCTTGTGATGAATTTGAGCAGGAAATGTCTTTGACAAATGAAGCCTCTCTTCCCTTGCCTAATTCTGAAATGCCTCTGGCTTGAATGTTCACCATATGTTCGTAGCTGTTATTTATGTATACCACGCAAATTCCAAACAAAGAGCTCCGCTCTCGGCCCCCACATACACAGCCTGGAACAGCAAGGCAATGTTCCACAGGAGAAATATAGAGGAATCTGGGACAGAATGAGACCACAGGTCACTGTATAAAGCATGATTGGCAGTAACAGTAGGACTGTATGGATGGTATTAGGCCAATTAGTCAGCTTGGGAAAGGCCTACTGTTTGTTCCCAGAAAGCCCCAACACTCACATTGGTATTCCTTTACTAGGGTGGATATAAGAAAGCACCTTAGAATGAGTGACTTAAATAGTAGACAGGTAATCTCACAGTTTTGAGACTGAAGGTCCAAGTACAGATTGTGGCAAGGCTAATTCCTTCTGGGAACTAAGCTCATCAGGCTTGGTAGCAAGCGTGTTTACCCACTGAGTCATTTGTTGGCCTCTCTTGAAAAGTTTTATACTGGACAGTGTGATGGATCTCCTTTGGCTCTCCTTGCCAAACTCACAGGCTCAAGTTCTTATCTCCAGGATTGACAGATAGGGGCTTATTTGGAAATAAGAGCTCTGCAGATGCCATGTATTATGGTTAGGCTCTTAGTTTTGATCCCATAGTTGAAAGGAAAACAAAAACAACTACAAGTTGGTCCTCTGACCTCCACATGCAGGTAACACACATACACACACACACACACACACACACACGCACGCACGCACGCACGCACGCACGCACGCACGTACGCTAAGTAAATAAATAAATATAATTTCCTGACAACAGGGCTGGTAACTTTGCACATGAGACCCTGCCTGGAAGATTAGCAAACAGGCCAGTGAGATGTTTCAACAGGGGAAGCCACCTGCCACCAAGCCTGATGACCTGAGTCTGATCCTGGAACCTATGTGGTGTAAAGAGAGAACCAGTACCCACAAGTTGTCCCCTGACATCCACACAGGCTCTCTCATGTACATGTGCCCACACATGTACAACAAAAAAATTAAAATGTAAGTAAAAAATAAAATTAATTAATTAAGCTTTGGCCATCCTATGCAGTTTTCTGAACCATGGATGCTCCCAGGGAAGATCGGGCCTGCAGAGTCCTCTATAAAGGTAAGGAAGGAAACCATTCAAGACAGGCCACTCCCAAGCACTCTAGTTCCCACCTTTCTGGCCCCTTCTCTCTCAGGAATTGAATGGCAAAGCCTCACCCAATTAGATGCAAGCAGCCAGTATTGGTAGATCTCTCCAGCAGGCTCCTAAGAGATGATCCATTTCTCTCCCTGAGCTTCTGAAGAAGGGCTCCACAAGCCAAAAGGTGAAAGCAAGTCGGGGCTGCACCACCCAGTTTATTCCATCCTGGTCCCCCCACTCCCACGGCATCCTAACCTTTCTCCCAGGCTCTTTACAGCTCTCACCAAAATCACTTCAACTCACTTTCATGTCAGAGGAACCACAGCAGTGGTTCTCTTGAGACCCCTTGGGGCTTAAATGACCCTTTCATGGAAGTCGCTTAAGACTATTAGAAAACACAGATATTTACATTATCATTCATAACAGTAGTAAAACTGCAGTTATTAAATAGCAAAAAAATAATTTTATGCTTGGGGTCACCACAACATGAAGAACTGTATTAAAGGGCTAGGAAGGTTGAGAATGACTGAACTACACATTTGTCTTCAGACACATCAGCTCCCTGCTCCACAAAAGCTCTGTTTTACCCAATTTGGACTAGCTATCCCAAGACCATATTTACCCAACAGAAGGACAGACTTGTGGTCAGCTCGGGGGACACTTTCCAGGACACATAGGACCCTCAAAAACACAGGCCTTCCTTGCAAGGACGAAACCCTTTGTAACTGAAGCTGAATCAGGTCTGGGACACTGGGGCTTTGACACATGTACCTTGGCTTTAGGATACCTGCTTCCCACAGCAAAAGCTACTGAATTTACACCCTAACTCATGGATTTTCAGCTTCCCCTTTACGGTGTCAGATGTTTATTGCAAATAAAGTGTCCACTGTTCACCTGAAACAGTCCTATGTGTTCTTTGCAGATATTGGGCTGTTCAAAGCCACACAGCCATTTGGAGCAGGTGCAGGTACTTTGCTCCTCACTTTACCCAGAGAACATGGTGCACAAAAGGTCAAGGAACTTACCCAAGTACACCCAACCTGTGAGTGCCAGAGCCAAGCTCTGAGCTTTTGAGGTTAATAGTCTGGATGCTGAACCGCTACATGGAGGACCAGCTATAACTTTTAATGGGTTAATAGGGCAAAAAAGTAGAAGGAAATAATGGGAAGCTGCAGCTGGACTGGGACCCAGAGGACAAAACTCACCCATGCTTCACCGTGGACTAGTCCCAGCATTTAAACACCAGCTTTCCCACTCAACAAGCCTAGACAGAGAAGAAACAAAAATGCACTCCATGCTGGTTCTGCAGCAGAGTGCAGACCGTCAGAAAAAATGTGCCTGTTCCTATCAGGACAGCATGGACTCCCTGGAGATGCTGGTGGAGCTACACGGTCCCCTAAGAATCTTCACTCTGCCTGTGCTTCTGTAGATGGGAATTCTAAATGGCAAACAAGCAAAAGCCCTGCACAATTTTTAAGAGTGTGATTTCCACCTGTGGGGAGAAGACTACCATCTAAACCTCCTGCACTTCGTGCACAGCTGTCACAGACCCTGATACACAGTCTCCAGGGCTCAGAGTATCGAGGACGCTGGCACCAGCTTCTTTGGCTTTTAATTTAGCTCTTCCCTCTCAGGAAGGAAGTTGGCCATCACCCCACACACACACACACACACCTTGGAAAACACTCAGAAGCCCTCCCCCTCCTTAGACAAATCTGGACTACAGCATCTGTCAAATGCCTGCCCCCCATAGTTGTTGCTGCTCTGAAAATGCAGGGATGGCCATGAGTACAACTGCTCACTAAATTAAACTTAACAACTTTGTTTACTCTAGCAGGTTCCTGGTAAACAGTGCAGAGGCTCAAGGGGCTTGTCCTGTTTACATTAGCATGACATGTTCTAGTTTGGGATCCCAGAGCAGGGCAGAGGCTGTGCTCCCCAAATGCCAGCTGTTTGCAGAGCTTTGTGTTTTGACAAATGGTGTTTATGTAAGAAACCACTGTTGATGTGATCTTTCTGTCAACTCTGAGCATGTGACGTAGATGGACGTTGTTCTATTTCAGGATGAGCCAGGCCTCCTGAAAGAGAAGAATCACCCATATGTACAAAGACTAGAAGTTCCCCATAGGTCACACTCTATACACTTTATGACCATCATGAGTTTTGGTCTCTGTGTCAGCATGTCTTCACGACAGCACTATTAGCATTTTGACTGGATAATTGTGGAAACTGTTCAGTGTCCTGAAGCATCCTGACACTCCCCAACTAAGTGCTAAGGGTACACTCTCCAAGTTATGGCAAATATTAAATACTGTTAACTGTCCGCTGGAGGAGTGGACAGTCACACACTCACCACCCACCTTTACTAAGGACCAACATTCAAAAGTTAAAAGAACATGGTTCTCTAAAAGGCCAGCAAAGACATAGACCTAGTGCACACTGAACAGGGTGGCCTGGTGTGCTCCCTTATCTGTATCCTCAGAGTCCATACTGGTTCTGCTGTTGGAGACATGACTATCTAAAAGACTTTAAGCAACATTTCCAGAAACATCAAAAGCAGCCAAGAAGGATGAGTATATGCCCTCCATGTAGTCTGCTCCCTAGGGTCTTTTAAAAATGCCCATCCTATTAACCTTAAAAAGGTAGGATACTTGATGTGCTATGAAACAGATGAAATGTAAAGACCTTACACTAAGCACAACAAGCCAGTTGCAAAAGACAAACACGACGTGATTCCACTTTTGCACAGTGCCTTGAGTTAGCCAAATCACAGACACAGAAGATGGAGTGTTGTATCCCAGGAGATGGTAGTGGGGCTGTGGGGAATTGTTGTTCACTGGATATATAATTTCAGTTGTGCAAGATGGAAAGAGTTCTGGAGGGCAGATGTATGGTAATGTCATGTTCACAGTATTGCTAAGCTCTACACAAAGAAATGGTGAAAATTGTAAGTTTTATGTCATGTGTTTTTATTGCAACAAAAAAAAAACTACTAATAAAGAAAGCCAGGAACAAACAGCAGGGGAAACTAACCCTGTGCTCTACCCTGGGGTCAGATCAGAGGCCTAAAGGGTCATCGAGGCACAGGCCTGGCCCCTCCGTCTGTCCTAACCTCCCAGGCTGAATCCTAACAATGAACTGAATCCACCCAATACCCAAACTGAGAAACAAACAGCTTTTCCTCACCAACAGTCACGTGTTTCTCCAATGAATCCTTTTAGGGTGCTTTAAAATATGTACATCTAAAACCATCTTCTATCCCTATTTTAGTCAAACTTCTGAAGTTTTGACTTTTTAAGTTGATAATCAGGCCCTAAGAATTAAAGTGATGTACTAAGAAATTCCCACCGAGGGCCTACTAACCCCATACACACCAGAACATCGATAGCATCGTGGTGGGGGTGGGACAGAGCAAGGTCACAAAAAGGAAATGAAGACTGAACTGGGGGCTGTTAGGAGTCTGGTTCTTTCCAGAAGTTTCCATGATGACCAGGAAAGGACTCCCACACCTTAAAATTTGGTGACTAATGATCCACCTGTAGCATCCTGTTCTCAGCAAAGTAGAAACCAATATTAACAATCACACACAAGTCATATGCTCTTTTGTGGCTTTCAAAATAGTTACTCAGATTGTGGGCTCATTTCCTCTGGTGAGAACCAAATGGAAGTAGAGAGTGTTGTACTTGGTCCTTATTAGGGCCAAGAGCTGCTGCCAGTGAGCACCCAGCCTGCCTTTCTCACTACCCTGGGCTTCTTTCATGTTCCTGCCCAATCAATGCCAATCTGTGTTTTTTCTAGTTTGTAATAGTATCTCCAAACTGCATTCCAAATGAGGCTTGTATGTGCAATGTTTTTTTAAGCTATAAAGAATGAAGTTATATCATTTTCAGAAAATGGATACAACTGTAGATAACCATATTAAGTTAATTAAGCCAATCACAAAAAGACAAATATTGTTTTCTCTCATTTTGCTTCCTAGATTTTATAAATATATAAAATTATATATATAACATAAAAGTAGAACTGTGTAGGAGGACAAAGGGGACAAACAGAAGGGGGACAGAAGAGAGGAAAAAGAGGGTTCAGGAGTACAAGGAGGAAATATGCTCAACATACAGTATATACATATATGAAAGCTTGAAAATAAAAGAGTGTCTGCATATAATGCATAGCATATAGGTATAATTTGTAGTATATATACTATTGTAATATATAATGGAATGCATATAATATAGGATAGCATACACATATATATAATATATGATACATATAGAGTAATATATGTATAAACCATATAAGAAAAATGCTAAAGATATCAGCATAGCTTTTTTTTCTTGAAAACAATGTAGCTTTTCATGCATTTCAATGTTAATGAAATCAATATGATCTTATCAGTTAAGTATGATGATTCTATGTTTTACCTGAAACACTCTATGTAGCCCTGACTGTCCTGGCATTCACAATGTAGACCAGACTGGCCTCAAACTCACAGAGATCCACCTGCCTCTGCCTCCCATGTACTGGTATTAAAGGCATGTATCACCATACCTGACTTGAAACACTATTAATAAATCAATGGTGCAACCACAGTTACTGCAAATCAATGATAATTAGGTAATCATCTGAGAGGTCACCAGACCCCAGGATATTTCCATAATCAGACAGGGTGCCCCAAAGCACTCATGCAAATGATGAGCTGGAAGGGCACTTTCTGGTGATCAAGGGCAAGACCAACTATCCCACCAACAGCTGTTTCCTATATAATGACAGCTTGAAGATACAGACTGATCCTAAAAGCCACAGATTTTTTACTGAAACATGTATATTTCACTTATTTCCATGTTGCAACATCTGAAAAATAGCTTGCATTAAAAGTATAGATTATTGACTCTTAAAGTGTATCTAAACCAAATCTTCAAAAAATCAGAATTCTCCAAAGTAAAAAGGAGAAATTTCTATCTTGCCAGGTATGATAGCACACGCCTTTAATCCCAACACTTGGGCAGCAGAGACAGGAAGATTTCCATGAATTCAGGATAGCCTACATTGTGAATTCCAGAACAGTCAAGGCTGTGTAGAGAGGCCCTGTCTCAAAAAAAAAAAATTTAATTCTAATTTTGCTTTCTAAGAAATTAAAAAGCAGATATCCAATAGTAAATAGTTTATAATTTCAAAGTAGGCTAATCTGTATTAAACTAGAAGCTCTAGACCATGGACCTGACATCCATCTTCTTACTACAGTAATCTCAATGCCAAGCTAGACGTCTGCATTTGGCCGAAAATTTTTAAATACATGAGAATGGACTACACTGCTGATCTTAAAAAAATTATTTTTCGTTTTAATTATCTACATACTTGTATTGGTATGTGCACATAAATACAGGTACCCATGGAAACCAGAAGCATTGACCCTAGGAGCTGGGGTTACAGATTGGAACCCTAGGGGTTACAAATGGCCTTTAGTGGCCTGACATGACTGTTGAGAATCAAACTCAAATCTTCTGGAAGAGCAGCACAAACTCTCAATCACTGAGCCCTCCTTCCAGCCCAGCTGAGTTGTCTTTGATGTAGGAGTTGGTAGCAGGAATAGTGTCCCTTTAGACAACATGGAAACATCAGCAAAGATCTAGTCTGTAATATATCAGATTCACTCCCCTCCTACATGGTGGGATTCCAAACACTTGCTAGTAGGAATACATTTTTATTTTGCCTTTACACTTTTCTGGAAGTGGGGGTTGTCTGGGTTTGTTTGGCTTTTTGTTGTTTTTTTTTTTTTTTTCTAGAGTCTCACTATGTAATCTTGGTCGGACTGGAACTCAGTATATAGAGTAGGCTGGCCTCAAATTCATAGAGATCCACCAGCCTAGGTCTCCTGAGTGCTAGGATTAGAGGTGTAAGGGCCCCTGCCCAGCCATTTTTTTATTAATTAATTTATTTTTTTATTTAGAGAATACTTTATGTTCTCAAAACAAAAATGATGAATATGTGTGATATAACATGTTAATTGGTTTAATTTAGCCATGCGATTGTGAACATACTGTATTCTGTATCATAATTATGCATGACTTTATTTATGAGCTAAATAAATGAATGAAAAAAAGAGAATACTTAATTAGTTTTTGTAATCAAAACACAAGTAGATAAGACCTTACATATTTAATACCCCTGTACAAATGGGAAAAAATTAACTTCAACATTTGTAGACCAAGATGGCGTTAATTACTGTACAATGCCAACTCAACACAGTAAACTGGGATACTTTTTTCCAAAGTTTCCAAAAATTCAAATTTTATATATATATATATATATATATATATATATATATATATATATACCAATAATAGTAGTATGTTATGCATCAATAGCAGCAACAGCTTTTCCAGGTTCTGCAAGTCATTTGAACAAAATTGTAGCAACATCCAGCACACTCCATTAAAAAAAAAGTAAAAAACAAAATCCCAGAAAACAGCACAGTTCTGTTACTCTTGTGGTACCTGGCACCATTTTATAATTAGTTTCTCAGTCATCATCTGGAAGGAAATCATTCTGAACATCATTAAAAACAGCTCTGATAAAGCACGGTCACTACTATGTATCATAAAGCAGGTCCACATATGAGTGAGTACATATCATGTTTGTCTTTTTGTGATTGGGTTACCTCACTCAGAATGGTTTCTTCAAGTTCCATCCATTTTCCTGCAAATTTCAAGATTCCATTGTTTTTTTCTGCTGAGTAGTACTCCATTGTGTAAATGTACCACATTTTCTCTATCCATTCTTCGGTTGAGGGGCATCTAGGCTGCTTCCAGTTTCTGGTTATTACAAATAATGCTGCTATGAACATGGTTGAACAGATGTCCTTGTTATATGAATGTGCTTCTTTTGGGTATATGCCTAGGAATTGCTGGATCTTGTGGTAGACTCATTCCCATTTTCTTGAGGAGTCACCATACAGATTTCCAAAGTGGCTGTACAAGTTGGCACTCCCACCAGCAGTGGAGAAGTGTTCCCCTTTCTCCACATCCTCTCCAGCATAAACTGTCATTGGTGTTTTTGATTTTAGCCATTCTGACAGGAGTAAGATGGTATCTCAGAGTTGTTTTGATTTGCATTTCCCTGATGGCTAAGGATGTTGAACACTTTCTTATGTGTCTTTCAGCCATTTTAGATTCCTCTATTGAGAATTGTCTATTTAGTTCTGTACCCCATTTTTTAATTGGATTGTTTGGTGATTTGAAGAATAGCTTCTTGAGTTCTTTGTATATTTTGGAGATCAGCCTTCTGTCAGATGTGGGGTTGGTGAATATTTTTTCCCAGTCTGTGGGCTGTCATTTTATCTTGCTGACTATCTCCTTTGCCTTACTCAGTTTCTTTGCTTCTCAGTTTCAGGAGGTCCCATTTATTAATTGTTGATCTCAGTGTCGTGCTACTGGTGTTATGTTCAGGAAGCGGTCTCCTGTACCAATTAATTCAAGGGTATTTCCCACTTTATCTTCTAGTAGGTTCAGTGTGGCTGGGTTTATGTTGAGGTCATTGATCCATTTTGACTTAAGCTTTGTGCAGGGCGAAAAGCTTGGGTCTATCTGTAATCTTCTACATGTCTGCAACCAGTTATACCAGCACCATTTGTTGAAGATGTTCTTTGTTCCAGCATGTATATATTTGGATTGTTTGTCAAAAATCAGGTGTTCGTGGGTTAATATCAGGGTTTTCAACTCTATTCCATTGGTCTACCTGTCTATTTTTGTGCCAATACCAAGCTGTTTTCAGGACTATAGCTCTGTAATAGAGCTTAAAGTTAGGGATGGTGATGCCTCCAGAAGTTCCTCTATTGTACAGGGTTGTTTTGGTTATCCTGGGTCTTTTGTTTCTCCATATAAAGTTGAGAGTTGTTCTTTCAAGGTCAGTGAAGAATTTTGTTGGGATTTTGATCCTCCCCAGCCATTTTAAGTCTTATTAAAATTTCTTTTAATGTTAATTTCTATCATTACATTCTAAAATGGTGTGATAAAATGTGATTACTTCTTACAGTAACAGATACCATATTTGCTGTCTGCTGCAATTTGTGTGCTCGTGTTATTACGTACATTTCCTTTGGTGCTTTTGGACTTGTCATAACTGTGTCTCATGAGTTCACAAGCCCTCCCTTCCTTACTGAGTTCTGTAATCTTCCTGTTGACAGACCTGGAAGACCTAAGGCAAGCTTATTATTCAAGAAAAATAAAGGGTTAACTTGGTGACAAGACACAGAAATTCCCTTGTGCACTTGAGTTTTTTGCTGCAAACAACTAGGAGATTTATGGCACCAGGCATCAATAACACTGTTTTAAATGAGATAATTTGAAATTCTTGATTTTTTTTAAGTATAGGAAGGTCAGATTACCACGTTGCTCTTCATCCTGTTGTGACAGGGCAGTGGTTTACACAGGACTTGCAGACTCCTGATGACAGCTGTGGGAGGTTGGAGAGCACAACCAGGAAGGGTATGGAAAAGCTATTACAGTTTGTAAGGGGCTTTCCCCCATGTAAACCTTGGTCAAATCTGAGTTCTTTGAGCTGGTCCTATTCCTAAAAGGGTAACATCTGTTATGAAATCCATGGATCATGCTAGAGTCATATGTAGTATCTTCCTCATTACTGTTACCAAGATGTAGCAACCTCCTTGTTACTGTCACCAAGATCCTAGAGGGTGTGTGTTCCATGAAATAAGTGTTTATGCTTCAGTAGTATCTGCTTGTGATTTCTTATAGTCACTTTATAAGGAAAGGGACCTGGGTGTAAAAAAGTAAAACTCTATTAAGGCCAAAGAGTGATCCATCAAACCCATAAAGTTCTATAGAGGCTACATTGTAGGCTTCATCAGAGGAAAAGTGAGAAGGTGGTACTCTGGGCCACCCACCTCGCTTTGCCCAGACCAGCTCCACTTCCAGGAGCTCCTCCCACGGGCTTCCCATTAAGAGTTCTGCTACTGTGAAATGGTCTGGTTATCCACACACAGCTGGTGCACTGTTCTTTATATCATTTCAGCAATGGATCCCCATTCCCAAAACTGGAGTCTCAAATGCCACGAAGTCATAAGACTAAAAAAATAAAGAAACAGAATCAATTTCCTGACTCAAGAAACTTACACTGTAATGGATCCAACAAAATGCAAAGAAAAAAATTACTGCCCTGTATTCTAGAGGGATCTATAAGATAAAATTGAAGCAAAACAAACTGTTCACTCGAAAGATTTGCAGTGGGTGTGGGTTGTTGGAAATGGCAGGAAGGAATACTAGCTGTTTCGGGCAGACATGAGATACAGTGCAACCTGGAGCTGGAAGATAGCCAAGGTGGAGGTCAGACCTGCCACTTCTGATGATGACATCAGAGATGCTGCACTCCCTCAGTGCAGAAATACACTGATGGCTGCCACAGTCCCAAGCTTAGCAGCACCAATAGCAAGAAGAAAAAAAAAAGGCAGTTTGGGGGTAGGAGCTGTTGAAATGGTAGTTATTGCTCAAGGGAGATCAAGTATGGGTTAGCATTAGCTACTTCAGAGTTTTAAGCACCCTTCCCTTCTCTCCATCCATCATCAAATGGCCTTAATCTAAGAGGAGGGGAGTGGTAAGAAATCCCCTGAGCAGCATCACTACAAAAGACATCTTGGAACATTCCAGGCAAAAGAACCAGCAAGTGTGGGGAATGGCTGGTCTGTCTTCCCAATCAGCCCCCTTTCCATTGTAACACATTATGCCATCCAGTCATCTTTCACCACTCCCGTGAGTGAAGCAGCCAGAGGAGATCGCTGGCCCAGACAGACTTACTCTTCATGGGGCTTGCTCGGCGACCTTGCCCACTGTAAGGTTAAAGACAGTAGACTCCGCTATAATCTAATATGGAAAGCAAATGTAGCTCAATGCTTACAGGAGTCAAAAATAGTGAACCCTCCTAATGCAAAAAGCTTGTATTCATCTGAAGCTCCATTGTGATCTATGCCTCTGAAATCCACAGCTTTCACTGCTCCATAAACATCAGATTCCACAATTTGCCTCATTATACAAGACCATACAGTACTTCTTGCAAGCATAAAATTGACAACTCAGTCCTTAAACCATATGTTTTAATCAGTTTTCAGCTAATCAGGCAAAGAGTTTGTGTGTCTGCTATTTGGGGACTACTTCCACATCTCCCAAAGATTGTAAATGTCCTTATTGGCAGCAAACTGTACCCAAGATGCTAGCAAAATATAAGCCATCACTGTGCAGCTCTGCTACCATGAGGACACGCTCTCCGCAGGTGAGGAAGTAAACACAGACATGGCAATTAGGAAGGAAAGCTAGCAATAAAGAAGAAACTCAAGGCAAAGGCAGAGTGAGGGGAGGCCAATTCCATGCAGACAGCATTTAGTTCCAGTGCATATTAATTTAACTTTGTCTAAATATTTAGAGGTATGCAAGGAGATTAGTTGTCCTCTAGCAGGGAGTTGAATTAATTATGAACTTGGCTCAGAACGAGTTACTAAGGGTTCCGATAGAATCAACTGACCTTTAATTCTCCTCATACAGAGAATTCTGAACTTGCAGGTGACTTTTTGTTGCCTCTGTGCCTTAGTTTGCTTTCTCTGTTGCTGTGATAAAGCACCGACTACAACAATTTCATGGTTCACATGACAATCCATCATCAGGGAAAACCAGAGCTATGCAGAAACCTGGAGGCAGAGCCACAGCAGGGACCAGGTGGGAATGTTGTTTACAGAACTGCTGCCTGAGGCTTGCTCAGTCTGCTTTCTTATGTAGCCCACGAATCTAGCCAGATATGGCAATGCCCACAGTGGGTTCAATCAACAGTTGAGAAACTGCCCCACAGATAAGCCCACAAACCAATCCAATAGAAGCGATTCCTCACTGAGATTCCATCTTTCCATGTATGAATAGATTCACATTAGGTTGACAAAAACTAACAATGGCACTCTGCAAATAATGACTACAACTTAAGCAAAGTGCAACTTGAATTCGATGAACTGGGGGTTTTTGGACACACCTGAAGGTCAGGGCACCTTCCATCCACTAATAGGGTCATTTGAGAAAAAAAATGCTGCTTCTTTTTTACACAATCCTGATTTTTTTACAGCAACAATTAAGAAAGACTTCAAGATTCAATCAAGCAAACTGGGCACAGTTGTGCACGCCTTTGATCCCAGCATTCGGGAAGCAGAGGCAAGCTGATCTCTGTGAGTTCGAGGCCAGCCTGGTCTACAGAGCAAGTTTCAGGACAGTCATGGCTACACAGAGAAACCATGTCTTGAAAAAAAATTCAAAAAAGATTCAACCAAGCAATCATCCACTAAGTAGCAACCTGTTGGAGTTCTGTTCCAAGGTCCTAGTCATAACTTACTGACCAGGTTAGGATACATTAA
The DNA here is from genome assembly GCF_003668045.3 of Cricetulus griseus. Classification (NCBI taxonomy): domain Eukaryota; kingdom Metazoa; phylum Chordata; class Mammalia; order Rodentia; family Cricetidae; genus Cricetulus; species Cricetulus griseus. Next base: position 329,340,354 of record NC_048595.1, read on the forward strand.
ATAGTTCTTTGCCATTGCTTTTGTAGCCCTTTATAAGATGGAGTGACCCTATAGTCTTCTTTCCACTATCCCACTGTAATTGTTCAGCATCTTCTCTGACTCACTAAGTGTCCCCATGTATATTTAAAAGTTCTCAGTCCATTTCCGTATTCATCCTTGCCCTCTGCTCGCCCCTGCCGTTGCCTTGTATCTCCCAAACAGAATGCAATGACACAAACTGTGTTTCATTTCTTTCTCCTCTTCCACTAGAGATGTCAGGCAGCCATGTAAGGCCCTCATTTCTCACCCAGCATCTCACCAGACAGAAAGGACCCTCTCTGCATCAGGAGAATACAAGGTTGTGAATATGGGTCCCACACACAAGACCAGTCAGCAGTGCCACATAAAGGCTTTGCCTATTCCCCATACTACCAATGAGGAGTGCTTTCCCTTCTCCCAGCTGTAGACAGTGAACAGCAGATCCCCTGTGGGTATTTATTCAGACACACTCAACTAGAGCCTGGGGTCTTATGTGGCCACTTGCTTCAGACTCTGAGGGCTCTTTCTCCTCTTATTTTTTTACTTTGGTGATTTTTTTAAACTTATTTTCCTGATCATTTTGTATGGCAACTTGGCTCCAAGTGTGCTGGCTAGTTTTATATCAACTTGACACAAGCTAGAACCGCCAGGGAGGAGGGAGCCTCAATTGAGAAATCAGGCTGAGGGCAAACCTTATTTTTCTTAATTAGTGATCAATGAGGGATGGCCAGCCCATTGTGGGTGGAACAACCTCTGGGCAGGTAGTCCTGGGTTCTATAAGAAAGCAAGCTGAGCGAGCAAGCCAGTAAGCAGCACACCTCCATGGGCTCTGCATCAGCTCCTGCCTCCAGGTTCCAGCCCTGCTTGAGTTCCCACCCTCACTGCTTTTGATAATGAATTGCAATATGGAACTGGGAGGGAAATAAACTCTTTCTTCCCCAAGTTGCCTTTGACCATGATGTTTCATCACAGCAGTAGTAACCCTAATTGAGACAGCATGCTTCACCTCTGTGATTAAATTAAACTAAATATACCACTCTAAGTTCTAGTAGTCTTCAGTTAAGGGCTGGCCTCTACCTCTGCTTGTTGCCCAAAGAAAGTGTGCTCATTTCTCAAGGCCAAAGTAAAGAATCATCCTCAAGAGGGAATGTCTCAACAGCAGTTATGGGACCTGGAACCCTCCTCTTTCGTGACTGCGACAAGAAGAAACTATAGGCTGAGGGTTCTGTGATTCTGACTGAGTAGCAGAGGCACCCAGTGCACTATGGTAACTTCCAATGTCTAAAACGACAATACAGCAGGAGTGGGAGGGATAAGAGAGAACAATGGTAGGCGAGTAGGATAAAAACACACTATACACAGATGAAGCTGTCAAAAATAAGTAAATAGTATATTGAAAGCAATAAAGGGCTAGGTATGTAGCTCAGTGGCAGAGTTCTAACCTGGTGTGTGTGAAGCTTTGGGTTCAATTCCCAACACAAGAGAGGGAGAGAGAACAACAACAAAATCTATGTTATTAAAACTATGAATATTACATAAGTGTGACTCACTGTACTGAGCATCTGGTTAATGTGAAAAACCAAGGTGGGTGTATTATAATTTCCTACCCCCAAAAGACCAGAGTAAGCTGGATATTGTCTAAGTGTGGGCCTCAGTCCATCAGTGCCACCTAGGAACTTGTATGACATGCAAATTCCAGGCTCCAGCTCATATGTATTCAGCCCAGGTGAGACCAACAGTCCACACTGTAACAGCCTCTGCTCTGACCCCAAGGTATGCTAAAATTGAAAGTGGAAGTCAGTGGAAGAAACACTTGCAAGGACTCAAAAATAACCACCCATTGTCTATAGCATGAAGCAGCATGAGAGTGTATGCTTGTTATGTGTGAGACCCAGCTCAGGTCTGGAGGGGGTGCAGTGTGAGAGTATGTGCTTGTGTGTGAGCCCCAACTCAGGTCTGGAGAGGTGCAGTGTGAGAGTATGTGCTTGTGTGTGAGCCCCAGCAGGTCTTTTCCTCACATCTGACAGGGTGACAGTTTGGGCACCATGGTGAGACTGTAGTGAACTGCTAAGACGCAATGTTCTCACCTGAGTTTTATTTTGCCTATGTGACACAGGACCCCAGCATCACAGGTCCTAGGTGACAGGCTTTCTGTGTTACAGCAAGGCTCTGGGTCGTTAAGGGGCTTCTGGTGAACTCAGAGCTGACTTGTGATAGGCTTAGAAGCAGAGAAAGCAACCAGAAGTTTTTCCCTGTGGAAACAAACACAAGCCAACTTCCACAGACCTTCTCCCAAACTCTATTACCATTTATGGCAAACAAGAGAATTCTGAAGACAACTTTTAAAGTCAGATGAAACATACAAAAATATTTTCATAAAAGGATCTAATAGCTATCGAGAGAGTGAAGAATTGCTTAGCAGAGATCTAGTGAAAATTGGAAATTCAGAGACATGGGACCCACATCTGGGGTTGTTGTTGCCCCTAAGAGGCAGACAAAAGACAGAGCAGAGCTTTTGACATTTTATGAGAATAACAGGAAGAAAAGGTAGTCTAAGTCCAGAGCCTCCAGGGAGGTAGAAGTGCTGGGGTTGGCTTCCTGAGTAAGAGCCGCATTCTGGAAACAAGCACAGATTACACTTCAACCTGTTCTTGCCTGCTTGCCTGCAGGTCTCCATTTCTCAACTCAATTAACATGATACTGGATTCTATGTCCAAACACCTCCAGGCACCCCGTGAAAGCACTCCTCTCCAAAAAAGATATTGTATTAAGTCTCAAATCGTGTTTGCAAGATTTTCAAATCCAGTGTCCAGCACACCGGCATATGGTAAAGTCAGACCTCAGTAAGTGTGGCGACACCAGCTTCTATTCCAGCCCTTGGGAAGCAGAAGCAGGAGAATGATAAGTTCAAGGCCAACCTAGACTATACAACACATTCCAAACTAGACTGAGTTAAGTAAGAGCTCATTAGAAAAATATACAAAATAATATGATTACAAGCAGGCGTCAAGGAGACAGGGAAATGTGAGCAAGCAAAAATGATAAAATGTGTAGTTATGTAGTCCAGATGATGACATTTCCAGACAAGACTTTGAAATTATGATCACTGTATTCAAAGAGATCAAAACGAAACTAAACAATTCACTAAGGAGTTAGAAAAGGCAGACAGTAACAATACAGCCTTCAGAGAGGAAACTGAAATTCAGAAACTGGTGAATAAAATGATCAAAATAAACACCAGTGACTGGATTACTGTCAGAGTGAAGAAAGACATAGTGGACTAGAAGATCTTTCAGAAGAAACAGAATGAACAAAAGGAATGAAAAGTATGCAATGTAGAAGGAGTACATAAATATATCAAGGACACAGTGAAAACACCAAATGTGATTGTCAGGATACCCAGAAAACTGCAAAGAGAGTAGCCCAGACACACACCCGTCCTCAGGTAACCTCCCTTCGCAGTCAGACAAGGTTATCATTTTTATGACAGTCTTGAAAGTGACCCTACACATCACAGCAGACCTTGTGACACACTTCATTACTGAAGGAAGTTAAAATGGAACATTTACCCACTTCAAATAAGGACTTTTCAGTCAGTACAACTGAAGTGATTCAATATTTAAATCCTTCCCTTTTGCCTATGTCAAAACACAAATTCAACACCAGTGGTAAGTTACTACATTGTTCAAACAGAAAAACTAGCTGACCACTAATCCCAGCCCCCAGGAGGCAGAGGCAGGTGGATCTCTGTGAGTCGAAGGCCAGCCTGGTCTACAGAGTAAGATCTAGGATGGCCAGAGCTGCTACACAGAGAAACCCTGTCTCAAGGGGTCCAGAGAAGGAGACAGTAGTATCTTTCACCCACTGACCTCATAATAAGACTTTAGTACATAATGAGCACTATACTAAAATTTTGACAGAAGCAAAAGAAACTGTAGAGTGCCCTGACATATATGAGACAAAACTGCTCAGAGTGGCAGTGTGGCAGTCCCCAGTACAAGGATCATAGCTTCCAATTACTCAGTCAGGACTCTGGGGAATGGAGTAGTCAAGCAGAAACTTAGGAAGGACAGAGCCCTGGCTGAGGCAGGGGCCCTGATGAAACGGGCACTCATCAGCATCTGCAGTGGACACCCAACTCTGCATGCTGAGTTCACATTCCTTGTGTGGCTTAGGAATGGATGGAACCCAGCAACATTCAAGTAAGACACTCGTGAATTCCCACCCAAAGTAAGATCTCCATGCTGTTGTTCATTTGGCTGGTTTGTTTATTCCTTTAGGTTCACAGAGAGACCAGGATCAGTTGAGCCTGAAGGACAGAAGGTGACACTTAAACAAAGCACCGCCCAGCCTTATGTCATGCTCAAATCAAGGCACCCTCGGAAACAACTCTTACATCAGAAGCCAGTAGAGGAACAAGACTCACGATGTGAACAGAAACTTCTCACCCCACTGTTGGATTTTAGGAAAACTCCAATGTAAGCATAAGGCCAGGTGAATAGAGTAGTGTTAAAACAGTCATTCTTAGCCTGTTTGTGCTGCAGGGTTTTACCTTCCTTAAAATGCCAGCAATACAAGTAACCCTGAAGATCTTGTCTGTGCCTCCTGTTTCCTTTGAGTCAGGATGCCAGACTCCCAGGAGCCAGAGAGAGAAAGAGAGAGAGAGAGAGAGAGAGAGAGAGAGAGAGAGAGAGAGAGAAAGAGAGAGAGAGAGTCAGCCTCTTTTAAATAATCTTGGAAATTTTATTACTGTTCCAGAATTCAAAATTTTTAATACATTGTTGGTAAATGGATGGATGGATAGATGGATAAACAGTGAATACTAGCAATGCTTTAACATAGATATTCATGTCCTGTGAAGCACACCACAATTACACTTCTCTGCCACAATAATCAAATATATAACACAGACCTACAGCACCAAATGTGTGATTCTGTAAGAGAAGGTGAAGTTAGAGATTTACTTAAAATCAGATGCAGGGACACAATTTTGCTTAAGAACCAATACCTAGAATGATTTCACTTAATATGAGGCAAAAAAAAGGTTATGGGGCTCACTCAAGGTTGGACAACTCATGAGAGACCCAACCCAGTACTCCAGGCTTTGTCAGCACCTCCATTAGAAGTTCTTACCAGAGAACATCACCCAGCATCGAAGCCATGTGAGTCCAAATAGAAAGCTCCACTCTCTGCCTGCAATGACTGCATTTGACCATCTTACACAGCCAAGAGTAGCACATCTTTTCTCCCACAACCTGGATGGGGGATTGCAAGAGTTAACTGAGAAGATATCCTGGGTCCTGTCTTATGCAAATGAAAGAGTGTTAGAATAAAGCATTAAAAAAAATAAAGCCAAACACAGCCGAGCTTTTTGACATCCTTCAAGACACTACAGGGTCTTTGCTATGACCCCTCACATGACCCCCAGGGTCTACCACCTGAGAGAAGGAAGGGTCTTGGTAGACTCTGCATTAACAGAGACACAGAGAGTGGAGAGGCTGCCTTTCTATAGAAGACACAGTGTGCCCCTAGAGGACAAAAGCTCGAAGTCTCTGGAGAAGAACTGGGAGAGTCCCTGAAGGGGTCATTGTTGAGAAACCCTGACTACAGCAAGTGCATTGTACTTCATGAGAAAATCATGGTGCCACGGAGGTGATGTGGAGGAAAGCACAAAGATTTGAGTGAGATCGTGTAGAAAGAAGCATTTCCAAATTCAGGGCAACCCTTTCTAGGAGCTAGTTAACAGACACCATTTCTTCAGGAAAACAGTCTTGGAGTTGGAATGAATTTTTTGCCGGCAGTGTTTTGCTGCCCCCTGGTGTTGTTTTTATTTTTAAAAAGGAGTTTAACAAAACTGAAGTAGTTTGACCTTTCTGTCCCTGCCAGTCTCCCAGAAGTTAATGATTTCTTGACTGTCATTGCAATCACCAGATTAAATCACAACTATTTTCAGTTCAAGTCAAGTTTTGCTGTTGATTGAGACAGGATCTTAATGTGTAGCTCAGCCCAGCCTTGAACTCACAATCTTGCTACCTTGGTCTTCCAAATGCTG